>NC_051216.1:47289298-47461798 GCF_015220715.1 Pygocentrus nattereri
CATAGAAACGTTGATGAACAAGATTGGTGTCCATAGAAACATCAATAAAGAAGGTGGCTGCCCATAAAAACAGCCATAAAAAGGTTGTTGTCTATAGATACAGCCAAAAAGGAAGTTGGTATCCATAGAAACAGCTTTAAAGGAGGCTGGTGTCCATAGAAACAGTCGTAAAAATGCTTGATGTCCTTGGAAACAGGCATAAAAAGGTTGGTGCCCATAGAAACAGCTGTACAAAATGTGATGTCCTTAAAACAGCTGTAAGAAGACTGGTAATGATGGTGTCCATGTAAACAGCTTTAAGGTTGATATACTTAGAAAAAGCTGTAAAAAGTTAGATATCCATAGAAACAGATGTAAAAAAGGTTGATATACTTAGAAAAAGCTGTATAAAACGTAGATATCCATAGAAACAACTGTAGAAAAGGTAGATATCCATATAAACAGCCATAAAAAGGCTGGTGTCCAGAGAAATAGGTGTAAAAAGGTAGATATCCATAGAAATGGATATAAAGAAGGCTGGTATCCTTAGAAACAGCTGTGAAAAAAACTCGATATCCTTAGAAGCCAGGATAAAAAGGGTGATGTCCACAGAAACGGTCATACAGAAGGTTGAAATATCCATAGAAACAACCGTAATTAAAGTTTATATCCATCTCCCATAGAAACAGCCATGAAGAAGGCTGATGTCTTCAAACCTACCACATTAAAAAGGGGCTTTCTTAGCCTGTCTGACTCTGAGGACTACAAGGCTTGTCGCTTTTAACACGACGCTTGTTCGTCGGTCCCTAACTACGTTATTATTATTAGCCTTAGCATTCCGTCCCATAAAAATACATTCACTCAAGGGAACTGACAAAACGGAATGGCCTCCTCTTTTGTCAACCTGACAACAAAGCCTGCTTTAACTGTTCGCACAGACGGCTGCGAAGACTGTCGAGCGCATGAGCTCTCTTCATTTGTTCCAAACAAATTGCTTGCATATGTTCCGGACGCCTTTGCCCTCAGAGCTGAACAATCAACTCCCCGTAATTTTTCCCCGCGCAGGCAGGGGGAGAGGACACTTGTCAATCTGACACATTATCGTGCCATTGCGGTGACAGCGGAGACGGCTTTCATCGCTCAGTGTCACCTCGCGTCAGCGGGTCATACGCCGCGCAGATTGGTTCCAGGCATTTTCCTGAGCGCGCCACCCAGTGATTGGCACCGTAAACGGTAGATGAAAATCCACTCAGAAGCGGCATGATGGATCGCTTACACAAAATCGGCAATTACCAACAAAGTCATCAATGTCACTGTTCGAATCCGCAGTGCTCCATTATTACGTGGCTAAATATGGAGAAGTGCTTTTACTGATTCGCCATTTTTCATCAGTATCTTATTAAAATAGTCCTGATTCAACTTCTTTGCCAGAGAAAGAAGCGAAACCTGTTTCTACACAGGCAGTGATGAGACATGTGATGCGTATTATACTAAACGGAAGAACAATCGCGATATAGATTTAGAGCAATGAAAAAATGTGTTAGGTGTTAAAATTAGTGAGGAAATGTGCCAAAAATGGGATAAATTACATTACAGACTCAGCATTCCTGTTCCACGTCATCTACAGTCAATCAGTTTGCTTTAGAGTACGTCTTGCAAGGTAGCGTTCCCAGATGTTTACTCAGAATGAAGCAATAATGAAACATCATCCAGTGAGCGGTGGTTCTGGAAATGCCTTGTTGATGAGAGAGGTCAGCGGAGAATGGTCAGACTTTTTCAATCTGACAGAAAGGCTATAGAAACTCAAGTAACCACTCTGTATAATTGTAGTGGGCAGAAGAGCATCTCAGAATGCGTCCAAGCTTGAGGTGGATGGGCTACAACAGCAGAAGATCATGTCAGGCTCCACTTCCGTCAGCCAGGAGCAGAAAGCTGAGGCTTGCTAAATTTCCCTCTGGATCAATAAATGAACTGTCTGTCTCTCTGTCTGTCTGTCTGTTTGTGTGTGAGCACACGCTCACCAAAACCGGACAGTTGAAGAGTCGAAACATGCAACCTGCTCTGGTCAACCTCAATGTCGAGATGGCTGGGTCAGAATTTGACACTAACAGCATGAATCCATGGACCCAACCTGCCTTGTGTCAGCAGTCCAGGCTGGTGGAGGTGGTGTAATGGGGTGGGAATATGAAAAAAATGGGGCAGTCGTGGGCTGGAGGTCAGGGATACAGCCTCATGACCGGAAGGTCGCCGGTTCGATCCCCAGAGCCGACAGCACATGACTGAGGTGTCCTTGAGCAAGACGCCTAACCCCCCAACTGCTCCCCGGGCGCCGTGGATAGGGCTGCCCACCGCTCCGGGCAAGTGTGCTCACTGCCCCCTAGTGTGTGTGTGTGCTCACTGGTGTGTATGTGGTGTTTCACTTCCCGGATGGGTTAAATGCGGAGGTGAAATTTCCCCGTTGTGGGACTAATAAGGGTCTCTTAATCTTAATGTTTTCTTGGCACACTTTGGGCCCATTAATACTGACCAGTCTGAGTGTTGCTGACCATGTTCCTGGCCATAATTTACCATCTCCTAATGGCTACCTCCAGAATGATAATGCACCATGTCACAAAGCAAAAGACGTCGCAAACTGGTTTCATGATCATGACAGTGAGTTTGGTGTTCTTCAGTGCTCTTCCCAGCCACTGGATCTGAATCCATAAGAGTATCTTTGGGATGTGGTAGGACAGAAGACTCACACCATGAAAGGATAGGGCAGCAGACGTGGGCTGGAGGTTCAGTGAGTGTATGTCACAAAAATATGTAAATATACTTCAGAATAATATTTTTTTTAAAAACGTAAGTGAATATATTTTCTTTGCTCATATGTTGTGAGAATAAAATACATTTTAAACTTATTCCGTCAGAATAACCTCTGTGCATGTGTTGGATAAAAAACGTAAAACATTAATCAGCACTTAGAAAACAGTCCCAGCCCACTATAATGCACTGTACCGCCAAGTGGAATCATTAAAATACTTCATAAATGTTTATTATTTCTGCATTAAAGTTTGAATCCATCAGCTTTAAACATTCTTCTTCATGAGTCATCCCTTCCTCAACATTCAGTCAGCCCGACAGAACATTCACCCCATGAAACATCTCTAAAGTTTCACACAAAAGCCACATGTTCGGCAGGAATGTTGCATCATCCAAATTATGAGGAGAAGTAAAAATTTCAACTCATTTCTACGTGTTCAGTGATATTGGTCACTCTGAAACTTCCTTCCTGTTCCCAACATTATAGATCAAAAGTAAAGTATTGATTAAAAAAGTTTAAGTAGATCATTAAAATGTGCTAAATGTTCTTAGCCATTATAAAAAATAGCCAAACATGTTAACATATCAATGAATGGAAGCTGGTAGCCACGTTAGCTACATGTCATGTGCATAATGCCAACTGGCTAGTGGCTATTTACTTTTATGCCTCAGTTATTACCGGCCACGCGAGCTGATTGGTTGAGAGGCGTTCTAACTGCTGTTATTTCACCATAACATCACAAACACTGTATCACTCCACTGAGACGCTGTTGCTAAGCAACGACTCTGACAGCTGTAGGAGACGCTCGAGCCATCTGAACATTTTTACTTCTCACTTTACCACAAACAGAAAACGGACGCTGTTAAGATCACATCTGACCGACAGCCGATTTGGTCCGAATCTGAAGACGAGACGACACTAAATTCCCAAACTGTCGTCTCCACTGAGCAGCTTTTCAGTCGGCAGCTGTGACAGAAGAACAGCTGAACAACCTGGAATCAGCCAGAAATGAACCCAACACCATTCGCCAAACTAAACGGGCTGTAAGAAGCTTCACAGACCGGCTGGAACAAAACAACATTAATACTGATCTGGACAAACTGACCAAACTGAGCTGAACCTGATATTGGCTCAGTTTTACGGCTCAGTCTGATTTGGTCAGACTCTGAAGATCAGACACGTCTGGCGAATGGTGTTGGGTTCATTTCTGGCTGATTCCAGGTTGTTCAGCTGTTCTTCTGTCACAGCTGCCGACTGAAAAGCTGCTCAGTGGTGACGACAGTTTGGGAATTTAGTGTAAGGAGCTGGAGAACGAACTGCCGGCTGAGCAGCGAGTGGGCGGAGCTCGTTACTCTGACGTAGCACCAAGCTGCTCGTTAAGGAGCTCTAATTAGGAGGAAGGAGCTGAACATTAAAACATATTAAAGCCGCGTTCACGGCCAGTTTATTCATTTCTTACTGTATTTATTTAACTGCTGTATTAAAGCAGTAGAGCACTCGAGGAGGGAGTTATCACCAATAACATCATGGCTGTTTCCGCGACAACGCACTCCCTCTGGGTTCTACTGCTTAAGCGTTCTCAGTTAGCAGCATTAGCGTCATTCTACTGAACTTTTTCTTCTAACGAGCAGAATATCTGACGGCAGAACTTCAGTTGAACTTCGATACATTCCGTCTCCTTCGATGCATTTCCTATAAGGCCGTTCTGTCACCAGACCTGTCCATGGGACTTGTTAGGACATCAGGACGTTTCCACAGGCAGCAGATGAGAGGACAGGACGTGTGCTAGAACCATTTCTCCTTCCACAGGAACTGTAAATGTCAGTGAGGAAGTGTATAAAGCGCAGTGGGAAGGCTGCGGAGCAGACGATGATTTATTACCGTGTCAAAAGGTAAAGTGTGAATCGGAGGTGGACGTGGTCTGACCGGACACCTTAAACAGCTGCTCTTTAAAAGGAAGGAGCTTCAGTCATGAAATCCCCAAAAATATGTGCATAAATTGGGCCTTTGACCTAGAACCCTTGGAAGGTTCCAAATAGTCGTGAGCTTTTCAGAAAAAAAAACATTTTAGTTTGTGTCGACACTTTGAATGAATCCCGATGTTTGGCATGACCGAAAAAGCATTTTGCATAAATTCACACTCACACGTTTCACATTCTCTGTAAACTAGACTATTTCAGTGAATCTGCTGCTGAAGGTCTGCTAAAAACTAAACCTGATATCAGAGACAAGCCACGAATTTCAAACAGTCCTGTAACGTACTTTGATATAATTTCTCTTAATATGATATGAATGACATCTGGCAATATGTTCCACAACTTACAAATAAACTCCGAAATGAGGTGGAAAGTAAGTCGTTATTATTTTCTGCTTGGGTGAAAATCTTAAAATGTCACAGAAAACAGGTCTACTGCTATCTTGCTTCACACTGTCCCGTTCTGGAAGATTATGACCACCTTATCCACTTCTAGAACCTTGACTTGGAACCTTCTGACTCCATCAACTTTATGGCTCCACCCAGGCCTAATTTGGAACTCATTTGGAGCTCTGTGCCCTTCTGGAACCTTGTGGCTCCAACTCAAGCCTCATTTGGAACCTTCTGACTCCACTCCATCCCTTTCTAGAACCTTGTGGCTTTACTATGCCTCGTTTGGAACCTTCTGGTTCCACTCCATCTGTTTCTGGAACTTTGTAGCACCACCCAGGCCTAATTTGGAACTCATTTAGAACTCCATCCTCTTCTGAAACCTTGTGGCTCCACTCAAGCATCATTTGGAAACTTCTGACTCCACTCCATCCCCTTCTAGAAACTTGTGGCTCCACTAAGCCTCATTTGGAACCTTCTGGCTCCACTCTATCTCTTTCTAGAGCTTTGTGGCACCACCCAGGCCTAATTTGGAACTTATTTGGAACTCCATCCCCTTCTAGAACCTTGTGGCTCCACTCAAGCCTCATTTGGAACCTTCTGGCACCACTCTATCCCCTTCTGGAAGCTTCTGACTGTGCCCTGGCTGTGTTTTGGCCTGGCCAGTGTCTCACTGTGATGTCATCGGTGTCTGCATGTAAGTTGTGTTCAGTCGTTTCTCGCAAATGTGCAACTTTCCAAGTTTCCAACAGGACGTCCAGCTTGAACATCTGACAAAGTGGCAAATACAAGCAATAAGCTCACCACGTTCCACATTAATGCTGGATATTCTTCATATCTGTGCAACAGGATTTGGTTCCTCCTCTGAAAAACACTGTTTTTCACATGATCGATGCCAAAAATGTCACGAAGAAATATATTTTTAGTTTTTTTAGATAAATATTTATATCCAACGGGTAGACTTGCTTCACCCTCCAGACACTACGTACCCCCCCCCCACCTCGGGGAGACTGACTTGGACTCTTCCAAGGTCCACCCACTCTCCTCCTCTCCCACACACCTGCAGCTCATTCCAAGGACATTAACGCTGCTACTTAAACCCCTGGGTTTGAATGGGAAGGTTTCACAGTCTCAGCTACCTGTGTTCAGTACCTGAGATCTGATCCTATTTCATGTGTTTGGTTTTCACAGGCTTTTCTCTCTGATTTCGTGTCTGAATCTGCATCTTTTCCTACCTGCCTGTAGCGTTGACCCCCCTTTGCACCGGCAACCTGCCTCAGCCCCAACATTACGCAGAAGCTCTATTAAATCAGCTTGATATTAACAAGTTAAGAGCAGAAATAGAGAGAGGAACCATTCAAACAAAAGCCTGATGAGGCACAACTAGCTGTGATTAGGTTGTGACTAACCCTATTTTTCTAACTGAGAAAGTTATTAATAGTTAAATCTGCCTTTTTGGATTCATTCAGGAACCAGCAGTTGGTACAATGTGTGGAAATTGGCAAAGGAATTTTTAAACACTCTCCGACAATTTCACTCCCAATAACTTCACTCATGTGCAGCAACACCACCAATGCAGGAGTTCCATGTACTTCCACTGTTAAATTAGGCTTAATAGAGGTCTAAGGCCCATTCCCATTTCACCCCTCGCTAGTGTTGGTGCTGCGTGACCCTCCAAACGGAGGTTTTTCAGAGACTCCAGACTGAGAGAAACGAGAAAGAACGACAAGATGGACCACAAGAGACCAAGGAAACCCACAAATGTGAACATTTTCTCTGATAAAAATTACGATGAACATTGAATTATTACAGTTTAATATGGTTTCAGTGTATTTTGGTCCTTTTCTTCATAAATCAGTAGCAGTGCTGACGTCTCGGGAGCCTGCACAGCACAGCAGTTCCTGCACTCTGAGGTATCTCTGACTTCAGCTTCATATCACTGAAGAATTAGAGGGGGGTGATAATTAAAATAATTGCCCCCCTCTTTGAAGGCGTATGATCCCTAAATGTATATGTAAATATAAATAAAGTGTAAGCCTGACATGTTTTTTCAAGTGTAATGTATCTGTAAACGCTGGGGACATAAAACTGGATGTTTCTGTAGATCCTGTAGGCCCTAATATACAGTTTAATGAATAACAATAGTATGGCATGTATTAAAAGTAGTAATAGTGTTAATATTAGTAATTGTGTTAGTTGTGGTTGCACTGACAGAAGAATTGCTAACACAAATGGACTTATATGCAAATATATGCAAATAAGTGTTCATGTTATTTACTTAAAATTTATACTTGAATGAAAAAATAAGGCAGACTTTTTCCCCACATCGTGCAGCAGCTCCGCTATCATACCGGTGCCATTCACTCTCTGAATCTGAATGAATCTGAATCAATGCCTAAATGTACTCGTCTTAGTGAACTGCATCCCCTCAGCTCCTCATATTTTCTCAAGTTTTAAGCTGTTTAGTTTCGTGTCAAACTGCATTTTAATCGCAGGAATAAAAGTAAATGTTTAGTAGTAGCCAGAGCCTTAAACAGTAACAATAACAAGCCGAATTTTATTAGAGCTTCCGATTCGGCTTCCAAGAAAGCAATTTATAGAAGGTTTTTTCAGTATTGCTGGCAGTGTCCTGTGTGAAACTCTTTCCACTGTTCATAAAAAAAGCGCTCATATCAACAGAGCCCTGTCGCTGGCAGCCACCGCCGAACGCATTTGCCTCTTAAAGCTGAAGACCTGGTGGGTGCCAGTCCTCAGCGTCCCTGCTAGCGCCTTAACAAGCTACTTGGGTTGTATAAAAACGCCCCTCTTGACAAGAATGCCTCCAGCTCCTTTCATCTGCCTGAGGATCAGGGTTTGGTCCTGCATCCAGGCCCAGTTTTCTTACAGTTCAGACATGAGGCTGAACCACAGCAGCCAGAGAACCTTATTTAAAGGGTCCATATCATGAGAATCCAAATTTTCCTGCTATTTAATTTGCAATAGAATAGTTTGATGTAGTATGTAAACCAGTCCATATATTTATGGTCCATACATACTGTATAGAAACTAAGCCCATTTTGAGTTCACTGTTTTTGCAATGCCACAAAAACGATGTATTTACATATATCCACCCGTTCGGTCTACAGCTGTTCAGCCCCGCCCATTCACACCGAAGGTAAAAGGAGCGTTTTAGCCAAAAAGCTTTCTGAATCAAAGTCAAAGTTGACTTCATGAGCGGGACCAAATCAGAACTGAGCTCATTTACATATATCAGCTTTAACGGCACAGTAACAACGAGCTGTGTAGTTCTAAGAGGCGAACAGAGGTCGGAAAACCGTCATGTAGGAATGAATTTTGGTGCATGAAACCACAGAGACAATTTAAGTGGATCTCAAAAGGAAGAAATAAAATGTAGGATAATGTTTATTAAGGCTACACTAATACTACATTTTGCCAGTTGTGCTTGTACTGTACACTAGTAATACTGGCAAATGTCCCAGGGTCACTGTACAGAAAGTCTGGTTCACATGGGACATAGTTTCAATTCTACGGGCAACATTTTCCAGCCAGTGACCCTGTTTTTAATTGGGTTTCAGAGAGTTCAGTGAGTCTTGGCTAGAATAGCGGTGGGGGTCAGTTCCAAAAGAATCGATTCTTCGACTCCAACATGCCTGGGAGTCGATCTTGGCCAATGACTCATCGGATTTGTTATTGAGGGACATTTTGATGGAAATGTGTCGAATAGTATGGATTTTTTTTTAACTACCAGCCTTCAACTCCAGCATTGCTCACCAGAACAAACTCTGGCCACAGAAACATTTTCCATACGTCCTGCTTCGCTCCGTATCCCACTCTTCATTTTCTTCGTGATTAGGGCTGCAATAAATTGTGAACAGTACAAGTAACAAAAATAAGCCCTATTGGAGCTGGATTAGTATCAGCAGAGGAGGATTCATTTATCAGACTGTCAGATCTGTTTCACTGCTCCAGAGTCCAGTGGTGGCGCTTTAACACCCCTCCAGCCAACGCTTGGCATTGCGCATAGTGATCTTAGGCAGTTTGGAACTCTGTAGTCAGTTATAAAACAATGGGTAGACAATTTTTACATGCTATGTGCTTCAGTATTTGGTGCCCCACCTTGGTGTTCCTCATGGTCAACTGTTCCATGGTTAAGCTGTTGTTGCATCCATTTCCCCAAAATAGCATTTACAGTTGATCTAGTAGGGCACAATTTCCCAAACAGACTGCTGGCAAAGCTGCCATCCTTTTGACAGTGCCACGTCACTGAGTTCATCACTGGAGATTGCAAGGCTATGCACTTGATTTTCTACACCTGTTAAGAATAAGTGTGGCTGAAACACCTGAACTCAGTAGTTAGGAGGGGTGTCTTTGTACATCCGACCACATATTCCGTCAATGTTATTGGAGGAGAGTGGTGAAAATGGTTAAACCTGCAGTTTAGTCATCTGTTTTCACCTCCATGCTTCATCCACAACTGTTTTACAAAGCCTACCACTATTTCATGTTCGCGCGCATTCAAATCCGTTTCTTGTTAGCAGAAGGAGGCTATTGTAAAGGCACTGCTGTACCTCCGAGAGGAGCGTGCACTCTCCACAGCAACATAGCTGGAGGCTCCCCTTATAGTTAGAGGAAAGTGTTTTCCTGGCAATTTAGTGGATGCTGCGTTTCTCGAGAGGTGCTGGAGCTCCTTCAGCGGGACAAAGCAGCCCCGCAGTGCCCAGGGACAAATACTTCATTTTACCGCACGCTTATATAAGCTCACATGGGCAAAACGAAATGATATTCTAGGACAATTTAATATAGGTCTGTTCTGATCTGATAGGAAGCACATGTGCAGAGGCACTTGGGTTTCTTTATATTAAGCCAGTGTCGTAAAGCCAGATAATTCAACGCGGTTTGTTTTCTCTTTTTCTGCCGTGATGAAATGGATATAACTCATTTGTTGTCGGAGTGTCATCACTCCCAAAATCTGCTGAAGACAAAGTGCACGTCCTCTCAGAACACCGTGCATGTCTGTAGCGCATAAATCGTTAAAAATCATGAATAAAACCCTGCGTCCCAAGTGTTTCGTGTTCTTGGAGGTCCCATATATTTCTAATTTAACTACATAATGTCAAAGCAGGACTACATCTCTGCACGAGTCACACGAGGGAAGCCTGCTTCCTCTCTAGCGCTAAACTCTGTGTCTTTCTTTTGCCCTCTCCTCTTTTTTCCCTCTCTCTGAATACGGCTGGAGCGTCGGCAAGTTGGCCACATGGTCCTTATAAATGCGAGCAGGAGGGAGTGATTATTTTTCAAGCTGTGGAGAGCAGGACCCTGCCAGCCTGCTGCTCTCAGGCTCGCTTCACGGCGCTTGCAACAGATGCTAGTCAAGCCCGTGGAATCCGGTCAAAAAATAATTTCCTCATTTGGAGAAAAGTATGTGAATAAAAACAAGAGGAGATATTTAGATGATGTTTAAAACTAAAGCTTCGTTGAGTATTCATTGATGAGATGACACCCCAGTGAGCAAAGAGCCACTGGATCCATGTTAAATCGACCACGGCCCAAAGTTTTATTACACACTTCTACACTCTTAAAAGTGGTGGTTCTTCAAGGGTTCTCTAGTAAAGAAAATGTTTCTACATAGAACCATGAACACTCAAACAACACATTTGTGAGGTCAGACACTGATGTTGGACGAGAAGGCCTGGCTCACAGTCTCCGCTCTAATTCATCCCAAAGGTGTTCTATGGGGTTGAGGTCAGGACTCTGTGCAGGCCAGTCAAGTTCTTCCACACCAAACTGGCTCATCCACGTCTTTATGGACCTGCTTTGTGCACTGGTGTGCAGTCATGTTGGAACAGGAAGGGGCCGTCCCCAAACTGTTCCCACAAAGTTGGGAGCGTGAAATTGTCCAAAATCTCTTGGTGCTGAAGCTTTAAGAGTTCCTTTCACTGGAACTAAGGGGCCGAGCCCAACTCCTGAAAAACACCCCCACACCATGATCCCCCCTCCACCAAACTTTACACTCGGCACAATGCAGTCAGACAAGTACCGTCTCCTGGGAACCGCCAAACCCAGACTCGTCCATCGGATTTCCAGACGGAGAAGCGTGATTGGTCACTCCAGAGAACTCGTCTCCACTGCTCTAGAATCCAGTGGCGGCGCTTTACACCACTGCATTCCACGCTTTGCACTGCGCTTGGTGATGTAAGGCTTGGATGCAGCTGCTCGGCCATGGAAACCCATTCCATGAAGCTCTCTACGCTGTTCTAGAGCTGATCTGAAGGCCACATGAAGTTTGGAGGTCTGTAGTGATTGACTCTGCAGAAAGTCGGTGACCTCTGTGCACTACGCCCCTCAGCATCCGCTGACCGCTCTGTCATTTTACGTGGCCGACCACTTCGTGGCTGAGCTGCTGTCGTTCCCAATCGCTTCCACTTTGTTATGATCCCACTGACAGTGGACTGTGGAATATTTAGTAGTGAGGAAATTTCACGACTGGACTTGCTGCACAGGTGGCGTCCGATCACGGCACCACGCTGGAATTCACTGAGCTCCTGAGAGCGACCCATTCTTTCACTAATGTCTGTAGAAGCAGTCTGCAGGCCTAGGGGCTCGGCTTTATACACCTGTGGCCATGGAAGAGACTGGAAAACCTGAACTCAGTGATTTGGATGGGGGAGTGAAAACTTTTGGAAATATAGTGCATGTCTTTGCTCAGGCCTGGTAACAGCTATGAAACAGAAGAATGAATAAATTTCCAACAAAGTTTAACAAATGTTGTGTATTTTAACCAGATCCTCCAGGATGGAATCAAAGGGCACCGAGTGGCCTGGACATAACCGGTGTGGGCGCCGTGACTCATAGCTTCCCCCATTGTATTTGACTGATCTGCACTTGATGTAGCGGCTGGTCTCGTCACTCAGCAGCGTCCGTCTCTGCCAGGTTCGTCTCTTGCTGCTCTGCATGTGTGTTCAATTCATCTGAAACGGAAAAGGAACATTTACGGGCGTGGCCCGACGTATATAGAAGGCAAGAATAATAGAAGGCTCATTCAGGGCTCCATATGTCACGAATACGGTCACGTCTTCTTGGATGAGTCACGACGTTCCCTCTGCATTGCTCTTCACTCATGTTCCTCTGAGCATCCAGCGATGTCGGCTAAACCACACCATCAGCTATCTTTGGGTTCGTGGTGTCATATAAGGCTGTGTTTGACTCATCCGGAGCATTTTCTCTGAGCAGCGCTGGCAGATATTCAGGGCTGGAAAGTCATCAGTCTGCACAGTGTGTTGACATCTCACTCTAATGGAGAGTTTTTCCCCAGTCTCATCAAAATCACAGATACAGTGACGAGGCCAAGCTCAAATACGCTTACTAAGGACTTCCTCTCAGTTTGTCCGTGGACAAGCATGCACTGATGTGTAGGAATGATGGGTAGGAATAATGGGATGATGCATGGTTTTCACCACAGAGTTTGTGAAGTGTCAAGTAAGCTCGTTAACGTAAGAATAGCTTTTTTACATACATTAGACTTAATGTTTATTTTAGAAGATGCCGCATTAAACCATCGATTAGTGAGCCACTCAGATGTACACTAGCTTTTTCCTCTAGCATTAGAAGACAGATTTATTTAAGATAAATGAGTTTTTGTGAGCTCATCTGGAAAAGAATGACATGAACATGAACATACACTCACCAGCCACTTTATTAGGTACACCTTGCTGACAGGAGGGGCACCCGGTGTGGGCTTCTGCTGCTGTAGCCCATCTTCTTCAAGGTTTGACGTGTTGTGTGTTCAGAGGTGGTGTTCTGCTTTCCTTGGTTGTAACAAGTGTTTATTTGAGTTCCTGCTGCCTTTCTATCATCTGGAACCAGTCTGCCCATTCTCCTCTGACCTCTCACATCAACAAGGCATTTTCATCCACACAACTGACCGCTCACTGGATGTTTCCTCTTTTTCGGACCGTTCTCTGTGAACCCTAGAGATGGTTGTGTGTGAAAATCCCAGCAGATCAGCAGTTTCTGAAATACTCAGACCAGCCCGTCTGGCACCAACAACCACGCCACGTTCAAAGCCCCTTAAATCCCCTTTCTTCCCCGTTCTGATGCTCGGTCTGCACTTCAGCAAGTCGTCTTGACCACCTCTACAGGCCTAAATGCAGTGAGCTGCGGCCGTGTGATTGGCTGATTAGCTATTTGTGTTAACAAGCAACTGAACTGGTGTACCTAATAAAGTTGCCAGGTGCGGGGGTGGAGCTTATCCTAGTGGTCACTGGGTGGAAGGCAGGACCCTGGCCAGGTCACCAGTCCATCTTCTTTATTCCTTCTTTCAAAAGAAGGAAAAAACATACCCTACTTTTAATGTGAGTCAATGAAATTAGACTTTAGAAAAATTACATGTAGGGTTTGTTTTTTTCCTTCTTCTGTAAAGTTCATTTTGGAGATCCACAGTTTTATTCAGGAAACAGCTTCATGTTTATATATCTTTCAGCAGTGTTTCTGGACATTGTGGAAATGTGCCCACTGTGCGAAGTGCTGTCTTACCTTGCAGCGACAAACAGTATTTATTGACAACAGCTTGTCAAAGTATTCCTGAGCCCATGTGGTCATCTTTACAGAAGCATGCCAGGGTTTAATGCAGTGCTGTCTCAGGTGTCAGAGGTCATGGCTGTTCAGTTGTGGTTTTCAGCCTTGCCCTTTATGCACCGAGATTTTTCCAGATTCCCAGAATCTTTTTATTTTATTATGCACTGTAGAGGGCGAAACGGCTAAAATCCTGAAATCACTCACTGAGGAATGTTGTTCTTAAACAGCTGGGCTATTTGCTGATGCATGTTTGGCAAAGTAGCCTCGGCTCATTTTTGCTTGTGAAGGACTCGGCCTTTCATGGATGCTCCTTTTATAGTCGAGCTCGATTACGTCACCTCTTTGTGTTTTTTGAACATTTTGACCACATTCCTAGTCTTAAACTGCCCCTGTCCCGACGTTTTGGAAAGTCTTGCAGCCATCAATGTCAGAATAAACACATATTTACAAAAAAATGAAGTCGATAAGATAAAACACGAAGCATCTTGTCTTTGTCCTGCTTTTAGTTTACATTTCACTTTTCATGCCGTCTCAACTTATACTTTTTGTTCAAAAGTATTGGGACACCTACACGTTACACCTACAGGAGCTTTAATGAATCCCATTCTAAATCCATAGGCATTAATACGGAGCTGGTCTGACAGCTTCCACTCTTCTGGAAAGCTTCCTATAAGATGTTGATGGGGTTGAGGTCAAGGCTCTGAGAGGGTCGGTCAAGTTCTTCCACACCAATGTCGCCTAGCCAGGCCTTTATGGAGCTGCTTTGGCCAGTGGGGCTCAGTCACGCTGGAACAGGAAAGGTTCTTCTCCAAACTGATCCCACAAAGTGGAAGTGTAGAATTGTCCAAAATGCCTTGGTGCTGAAGCTTTAAGATTCCCTTCACTGGAACTAAGGATTCTAGACCAACCCCTGAAAAACGGCCCCATATCATCATCATCATCCTCCCCCCTCCACCAAACTTTTACAGTCAGGCAGGTTACGTCCTCCTGGCATTCGCCAAACCCGGACTCGTCCATCAGACTGACAGGTAGAGAAACTGATTCATCACTCCACAGAATACGTCTCCACTGCTCCGGAGTCCAGTGGCAGCATGATCTACACCGCTTTGTTGCTGTCCAGTTGAGAGCGCTTGATCACTGAGGAGGCTTGTAAAATACATACATCCTACTGATATAAACTAATCCAGTCTGAATAACACTTTAAAAATATGTTATCATTAAAAAAGCAGTTAGTTATTAAGTTTTTTGACCACTGCTGCGCTCAAAGAAGCCCAAAACATCTGAAACACTGTTGTAGATCAAAAACTTATAGGGCAGCAACACAGCGCAGACAGTGTGTGTAAGTCTTGTGTTAGAATTGGAGCTTCCACACGTTCAGAAGTATCATCATGAAGATGCTGCGAGTTCTCGTTATGCGCTTATTCCTCCTCCTGGGAGCTGATCAGCCTCAGTGCAGTATTACACAATACGTCTACTGAACGTATCGTCCCCATACCACGCATTTTAATTACACTTCAGAAACTCTGCTGGCTGTGTTCCCAGAAAGCGAAGGGTGGGTGTGTGTGTGTGTGTGTGTGTGTGTGTGTGTGTGTGTGTGTGTGTGTGTATTGGGGGGGCACAGCAGGAAATGTACAAGAACAGGCTTGTTTACTTTCACCTCCCGACTAGCTAAACAGGACCCCCGTCGACAGGCGGGCCCGAGTCTTTCTGCCTCCAACTTCAAAGCTGTTCAACAGATCAAGCCGTTAAAGGAAAACTCCACATTCTGCAGCCTAAACTCTGTCCACTGCATCGGCATCATATCGGTCATCAACACGCATAATGTCAGGGCGTTTCCCTGAACTTGTGCACGACCAGAAAATGTGGTGCTGCAACCTGGCATTAATAACAGATTATAAACATGCATAAACTAGTCTTTGTCCTTGGACCTCCTCATAACCCCTTATTGTGTCTGAACTCAAGGCAATACTTTTAAAGATAATATTTAAAATTATATAAATAATATTATCTTTCAAATAAATTAACATGCGTATGAACCTAATTATACCTGTATTTTTTATGATTCCAGTTCATCAGTGATGTGAAGCTGAAGTCAGATATTCTCCAGAATCTTGCTCAAATTTTCCCGTTCCACCTTAAATGGAGCAGCAGTTACATTCTGGCACATTCTGGTCAGAACTGCTGGACTATTTAAGGTGGAACGGGAACGTTAGCTAGATAGCTACCAAGACTTTACATTTTTTATGCTTGTTATGAAGAAAACCGACCATAATCCACTGAAACGACACTAAACTAAGATAATATGATGGTTATTGTGATTTATTAACAGAGAAGATTCTCACATTTGTGGGTTTCTCTGGTCTCTTGTTCTCCGTCTCGCCGGTTTCTCTGTTTTTCTCGTATCTCTCTGTTTGGAGTCTCTGAAAAACCTCCGTTTGGAGGGTCACGTAGCCCCAACACTTCACCCCACCCCTCTATCTCAACAGGAATCCGGACCCCCTACACCTAGACGTGAACACAAAACGAAAGGCTAAGGGCTCAGTGGTATGGGTGAGGGGTGAAATGGGACGGAGCCTTTAGTATCTGTGAAAGGGCTTCTAATTCTCAAAGATCACTTGACATGAATACCTGCTCAGATTTGAGTCTTTACTCTCTAAGCTCGTGTCAGCGCGGCGTCTATAAGCTGAAATGAACATGTGCTGTGGTGAGTGATGTTTAGCATGCTAAGCTACTGCACTACCTGCTACTAGAACAGCTCTACAGCACTTTTAATGGTGTTTTAGGTAAATGTGGATTACAAACTTGTCAGAATTAAACAGTGGTGGACAGTATCTGAGTATCTGAGTATCTGAGTAACTGAGTAACTGAGTATCTGAGTAAATGTAATTGGTTTCTGTACTTTAGTATTTTTGGTGTATCTGTACTGAAGTTTCTCCGTTCTGGACTTTCTCCTTTCACTCCACTACATTTCAGAGTCTAATATCCGACTTTTTCCTCCTACATTTTGAGAAATCTGTCGTTCCTTTTGGTTTCTGTGTGTATAAAAACGTAACATGTCAAAACGAAAGAAGCGCAAAGCCAGAGCACCAATCAGGGCCCAGCGGTCACTTTGTTTAGAGGTGGTTTTGACCTGTTGGTCATACCGACCCAGTGCAGCACGCGGTTCAACGTCAGCGCAGCAGCGTAAAACTTTGGGAGAGTCTGTTCAACATAAATGATGAACTAACCTAACTTTGTGTAAATAGAGCACAATATAGAAATATGTCCACATATGCAGTCGAGACTGACGCGGCTTTTTTCTGAATTTCTACAAACACCATTTCATTTTATAGTAAATGAGTTTGGGCTGGTTTATGTTTATGAACAGACGCCTACAGATCAACATAGTAAAGGAGCTCATCTGTGATCCTGAGTTTAAAGCCAGTTTTTATTCAACTTAAACTTGGAACTAAGTTGTAAATAAATCTGAAACTGAAACTTTGCTTGTGTGTAAAAAGTGATTTCAGAGCCACTCGGTTCTCCCTGATGGAACCTGTTTACCTTCAGTGTTTTGTGCTTCTGATCATTTTAATAGACGTCAGCGTCACTAATTAATGACGTTCTATTAAAAGACTGGTTTACCAAGAGAGACGCTGGAGGACTTTCACCTGAAATGAGTTCATGAAGCCAGTCTGGTTATAAAAATGATAACAGGACATCAGAGCCAGAATTCCTCTTTTAGTACTTTTACTTTATACTTAAGTACATTTGAAGGGAAATACTTTAGTACTTTTACTCAAGTGGAGGTCTAAAGGGAGGAACTTCTACTTTACTGGAGGAATATTTTACCTTGGGGGTCTCGACTTTTAACTCAAGCACGGAAATTTATAGCTGTGAGTGAAATTCCTATCATGACATCATAATCGTCTCATTACCATATTTTAGTGTATTGGACTGTGATAGGTTAAAGCTCAGCTCAGTTCGAGCAGCTCAGTCAGACTATGGAACCGCTGGTGTGCAGTGGTTTTGAGTTCTGTTCTCAGTTCAGGGAAAAGTTTTGAAGTCACTGACTGTAGTAATATAGACTGTATGCTTCAGATGCAGCAGATCCAGAATAGGCTAAAAAGCTCTGGAATATTCTTCAGGGCAGTGCGACAGTGACCCTGACCCATCTGATGAGCAGTGAGAGTCGGCTGCTGCGGAAAAGCTCATATCGGTTTATGACTGATCAGCTGCAGCCAAACTCCAGACAATACAGAGCTGATGAACTGAGAGTGTCATGTTACTGGGCTTCAGTCATCTACGGAAATTCAGCCCACAGACACACACACGCACACACACACACACACACACACACACACTGCCTGGTCACTTCATTATAAACTCATTCCTTGAGCTAAATTATACAAATAAATGCAGCAACAGATGGACTATGGTCTGTAACTGTACATCTACACAACACAGATATAAGTTATGTATTTTTAATAGAGTATCCAGTGAGTGGGAGCACAAAGCCTGTGTTTCTAATAAAGTGACCAGTGAGTGGAAGCGCAAAGGAGGTGTTTCCAATAAAGTGGCCAGCGAGTGGAGGCACAAGGTGGGTGTTTCCAATAAAGTGGCCATGAGTGTATAATTATGCGGGGCGGCCAGAACCGAAGCACTATGTTGTGTTTAAGAGGCTACTGCTCAGTTTTTTTGATCCTTAGCAGGAAAACAAATGTTTCACATCTCACTCGGCGTTCGACCGCATCTTGAAGCCAAGTTCATTAAAGCTCCCAGTCACTTCTTAAATGAAGTTGAAAAAAAGTTTATTTCCCTTTTTCTAAATGAAAAATAGCAGAATAAGAGGACATTCCACAGCCATGAGATGACCACGAGTGAACCGTGCTGTGAAAACATGCAAACACAGTTTCCCTTCGGGGGGTTTTATGCGAGCATGTCGAGCTTTGCTAAGCTTTTGTTTCACCCGCCGCATGCGAGCGGCGTTAAAAAGTGACGGGCGAATGAAACAGTTTTTAATTTTATTGGCGACTCCGCTGACAGCCTTGAATTACACGACGCAGACGCGACTGTTTCTTACTTTCTCTAGGGCTAATAAAACACAGTGAGTTTCTGTCAGTGCAAAATTATGGATTTGGACCAAAGCTCATGCTAACATCTGCGGAGGTTCAGTGCGCTGGAGTGAGTCAGCACCCAGCGCTAGTGTCTTTGTGAGGGTTATGCGTTCCAGATATCAGATATAATAAATCTTTATTTTCAGCACAATACCGTATGTCAACTCCAGAGAGAAACAGCCTCCCAGAGGTTTCCGAAATGCCAAGCACACATGCAGCTACGAGCCCGCGAACGCCGCGGCTGTCAGCCTGCAGTCCAGCGTCTCCGACGCTGCTCTCGCTCCTCGGGAGGTATTTTAACTAAAGCCAGTCGATACTTGACAGGTAAATGGGCCTTGCTTTGCTCAGGCTCTCCAAAACGTTGACGTTTCCAGACTTCCAGCATTCAAACTCCTCGCAAGAGTGACGACGTTCTATAAGTAGATCACTCAGTTTCGGCTAAGCGCTCAGTTTCCGCGACTTCGTCGCAGACGGAGGAAAACGCGTGACCTTGCGGCCTGCTTGGGTCGTCGAGTCTGTGACTCGCCCCAAAACAAACAAGAGCCTGTTGCCCACGGGCTGGTTAGGTTAGCCTAGTGAATAGCAAAAAGCTAAACGCATAAAAATACACCCCTGTTCTATTAACTTTACAGGGTGTAACTTTAAATCTAACCAAAAATATTTTCCCATTTAGAACGACTCTACTCCCCACTGGTCACCAGCAAAACCAGCATATGTTTTGGATACTGGTATGCTGGTCAGCAGCAATGGTGCAAGGCTAATCATCAGCTAAACCAGCATATCATTACTGTCCAAAAATCTATCGAGTTTAAATCAGTATAAAGCAGCCAGTCAGTGGAAGCACAAGGTAGGCGTTTCCAGTAAAGTGGCCAGCGAGCTGAAGCACAAGGTAGGCGTTTCCAGTAAAGTGGCCAGCGAGGTGAAGCCACTGAGTTGAATTTAACAAGTTAACTAAACAAATCTTTCAAAGAAGCGAATTATTAAAATTTTCTCGCACAAAAGATTCCTTGAAAAGTAATGAATCACTCACAAATGCCCCCTCGCTAGCGTGGCCTCCAGCCTGGACAGGTGCTGCATGCTCTTCTGTACAACCTCATAAAAGCCCAAGATCCCCATCCACATCTTCGCTGATTGAAGATGAAATAGACATTCCTGAGTACATTTCCTGCCTCGTTTGCTTGAGATGGACCTTAAGAAACTCAGCAAGATGGAAATGGATGGAGGAATAATGGCTAAGAGCAAGCGTAATAGGAAACAGACCTGCAGAGACAGAAGCCGATGTTGTTGTTGTAGCACGGGCCTCAGCTTTGACTTCCCATGACCTCCCTGCAGGCAGCCAGATGCATGAATATTTAAGATACGGAGGAGAACCTCCTCTGAACATCAATCAGCCTGCTGCCTGTAGACGCACCGCGTTTAGATAAAAATACAGTCGCTAGGCTAAACCTGATGATGTTACCAGGGGTGACGTTCTGACCACAAGTCCGACGGGAAACAGGCAGGCCTCTAGAGGGAGCCGTCCACTATCCCTGGACTTACCACAGTGGAGGAGCATCTGCTTTTTATATTTACAATGCAGGAAAAAAAGGCTTTTTACAGTGAGTTCTTTCATATTCACTTCTGGTAAACACAACATTCTGCAGTATGTAGGGTTAGAGTTGAGATTCAGGACCTGACTAATGATTTAACTGCCCTGGTGAAGTAAAAGCCTGGCCAGCTCAAACTGGTGAAGCTGGTAGGCCAGCACAAGGCGTTCTTTAGCTGCTGTACAAGCCTGTGCTGCATGAACAAGCTGGTTGACCAGTATGACCAACCTAGCCAAACCGGTCCACCAAAATGACCAGATTGACCAGCCTAACCAAGCTGGTCTACAAGCATGACTAGTTTGACCAAACTGGATCCCCAACACGACCAACTTGACTAGGCTAGTTCCCCAGCATACCAACATGACTAGCTTGACCAAGCTGGTCTACAAGCATAAGCGTCTTGACCAAGCTAGTCTGTTAGCTTAACCAGTTGACCAGTAAAGGCTGTTTTCTCATAGTCCATCTGGATGTCTGCTGCCAAGCACTTGGACCATCTTGACCAATATAAATCCAGCTAATTGCCATCAAAGCCCATCTTGGGACACCTGAAATCAGCCACCAACAAAAGCTGGTTTTATGTGGATTCAGCAGGGTGGTGTCCAGAGTTCCAAACTACCTGTGAAAGCAACATCAGCACAAGAACTGTGCGTCGGGCACACAAGCCTAAGATCACTATGCGCAATGCCAGGTGTCGGCTGGAGGGGTGTAAAGCACCGCCACTGGACTCTGGATCAGTGGAACTGTGTTTTCGGTTTGAGGAAGAGCCTTTCCTGTTCCAGCGTGGCTGAGCCCCTGTGCACAAAGCACCTTTGTAAAGACGTGGTTTGATGAATTCGATGTGGAGGAACTCCAGTGGCCTGCACAGAGCCCTGACCTCAACCCCACTGAACACCTTTGGGATTAACTGGAGCGTTGATTGTGAGCCAGGCCCTCTCGTCCAACACTGCGGTCCCTAGTGGTCTAGTGTCTAGGGTTCAGCGGCGCCCGGGTTTCTATTCCCGTTCAGGGAAGACCTCTGTTTCAGTGGTTGGGATAGTGTAGTGGGTAACACCTCTGCCTGTCTGCGTAAAAGAAAAAAGATCAAAATTGTGTGTCGCTGTGTATAAGAGTGTCTGCCAAATGCCTTAAAATGCCCAATTAAGCAGTTTCTGACCTCACGAATGCTCTTTTGACTGATTTCCCACAGACACACTCCAAAATCTTGAGGAAAGTCTTCCCACAAAAGTGAAGGCTGTTATAGCCATATAGGGAGGGAGCTCCATATTAACGCCCATGGTTTTGGAATGGGATGTCCAACAAGGTCATAGAGGTGTGATAGACAGGTACCCACATCCATTAGACCATATACACCATTACATCAATATAATATGAAATATATATTTAGAATATGAAACACAGTTCAGCCGACCTAAGATGATTTCTGCTGTTGACCAGATGTTCTCACTACCCTCCAACATCCAAAAATATCCTGACCACTGGTGAGCTGGAGGACGTGCATCAATGGATGAGCTACAGTCTCTAACTGTACACCAGCAAAGTGGAGCTGCAAGTGAGGGGTTTCTGATAAAGTGGCCAGGGAGAATATAAAGAGAACCACTGGATGGTTCCTTTTGTCAAAAATGCCCTCGACTCAGGCCTGTTCTTTATTTCCTTTAAGGTAGAATTCCAGAATGCTTGCCCTGCTTTATTGATCTGCTGATGTTGATAGATGGTGTAAGCTGCCAGACCTACTGGTTCTGGTTATTAATCGTAAAAATAGATTTCCATACGTGCGACTTCGCAGAGTGACCTTAATAAACCTCTTTTGCACAGCAACAGCGTCAGCTCCCTCTCTTCAGCTGGGCAAATCTCTCGACTTCAGGGTTTGTTCCTGATTCATGGCAGAGCGATACCAACTGAAACAGCTGAAGGATTTTCAAAAGCTGAGGCGTTTGGTTGCCAAGCATGAAGCCCCAACCAAATCTCAATCTTTTCACAGAGCGCGAGGTGGACAACTCATGTCAGATGAAATTTATCACAGACAGATTCAGTGACTGACGAAGATTAATCCCCTGAGGGAGGATGCGCTCTTCCAACGGGGTTTCTTTAGGAGACTTCATTCAGCACAGATTTCATCCATATTTCACAGAGCATTCTTTAGTCGTTAGTGATTCATTTCACACATGTGGGTGATCAAAAGGTTTGTTCCTCTTTAGTAACAATGCCCCTTCGAATATGTTACAAATAACTTATTCAAAAGCACAACTAAGTTAAATTAGCTTTAAAACTATTCTCTGACAATGGCCTAGGTAAGCCTAGCGTTTTATCCAGTGAATAATCAGAATGAAAACAGTATTTAATTTACTTTCATTTAACAACGTGCACTGGGTGCATTTTCAGCAGTTGAGTAGAGCTAGGGCAAGTAGATGTAGTACATGAGTGAAGGTTGTTGTTAATGACGTCTTTAGAGGGCGGAGCTGAGCGGCGTTTGTTTATTTGATGGTCGTTAATGACGTCTTTAGAGGGCGGAGCTGAGCGCCGTTTGTTTATTTGATGGTCGTTAATGACGTCTTTAGAGGGCGGAGCTGAGCGCCGTTTGTTTATTTGATGGTCGTTAATGACAACTTTAGAGGGCGGAGCTGAGCGCCGTTTGTTTATTTGATGGTCGTTAATGACGTCTTTAGAGGGCGGAGCTGAGCGCCGTTTGTTTATTTGATGGTCGTTAATGACGTCTTTAGAGGGCGGAGCTGAGGGACGTTTGTTTATTTGATGGTCGTTAATGACGTCTTTAGAGGGCGGAGCTGAGCGGCGTTTGTTTATTTGATGGTCGTTAATGACGTCTTTAGAGGGCGGAGCTGAGCGGCGTTTGTTTATTTGATGGTCGTTAATGACGTCTTTAGAGGGCGGAGCTGAGCGGCGTTTGTTTATTTGATGGTCGTTAATGACGTCTTTAGAGGGTGGAGCTGAGCGGCGTTTGTTTATTTGATGGTCGTTAATGACGTCTTTAGAGGGCGGAGCTGATCTTTGTTTGGCGTTTGTTAATAACAACGTTGTGCTTATTGTATGTGGAACAATGTTGACAGGAACACCAGCGCCCCCTACTTTGAGTTCTGTCTTCACGAGGTGTTAGATTGAGGTAGAAGCGCTCAGTTGGGTCCCACCCTAATAAATCTACATACTCACCAACATTAAGCCATAAATTTGTCACAATGTTCTTGCCTGGTTATGTGAGAACTGTTCAAATTA
The DNA here is from genome assembly GCF_015220715.1 of Pygocentrus nattereri. Classification (NCBI taxonomy): domain Eukaryota; kingdom Metazoa; phylum Chordata; class Actinopteri; order Characiformes; family Serrasalmidae; genus Pygocentrus; species Pygocentrus nattereri. Next base: position 47,312,924 of record NC_051216.1, read on the forward strand.
AACATGATGAATCATAAATTAAAATATAAACATAACCTGAAAGCATCTGAGTTGAGCTCAGGCTGGTTGGCCAAGTGCAAATCTATTAGCGTTTCAATTTAACACTAACTTGCAACATCATTTCTGCAAGTATTGAAGACTATATTTTCTAGCAGAATGGCAAAAGACAACGTTGACGTGAATGCAGCGGAAAACAGGTGACCAGCCACAGCCAGCGGGGCTGGATATTAGGACAGAAAGTGCTGTTGGCCTCTGCCTTAATGATAACGTGAAGGGAAGTGGCTCTGAGCTGTGTCATACGCCGAGGCTGACAGTCCTGCCGTTGAGAGACTGAACGCAGTAGAGATGTGCTGCTGCCTTCCAGCATTAGCGTGCAGATGAAAACCAGAAGGTAACCCTTCAGAGAGAGAGAGAGAGAGAGAGAGAGAGAGAGAGAGAAACCTATCTGGATTATAATGAGATCCAGGCACCACAGGGAAAGAGAAGGAGTGCTATTCTTGGCAGTAGAGGCTCTGGCTCTTTGCAAAAAGATTGATCACAAATCACCAGACATCCTCTGCTGGGACTTTGCACAGACCACTTGAGTGGTTAGTTAATAAAATGTTTGGGTTTTGTATTAGCTTCACGTGTTATTACTTCCTGGCTCTGCTTCGCAGCCAGCTAATTATGCTAATCATTCTAGGTTGGATTGTTCACTTATACGGCCCAGTGGAGTTCAGTTAGGCCTGTGGACCTCAGTTAACCCAGTAGGGTTTTGATAACCCAAATAGAGTCCAGTGGAGATCAGTTAGCCAGCCATACATGCTAATGTTGCTAGCAGTAAGATGATCCCAGTAGTGGAACTCCTAGAGAGCTTCTAGAGCTGTGAACACATGTTGTCTGGAGGGTTTAATCGCTCTCTCTACCATCTTCCAGATCTGGATTTGGCGGATCCCGAATGTACAGTGCCTGTAAAGTTTGGACGAGGAGGTATCATGGGCTTACACCATTTTTTGTGGTTTGGGCTCCCTAGTTACAATGAAGGGGAATCCTAATGCTATGGTACATAATCGCATTCTTAGGAATTGTGTAATTCCAAATTTGAGAAATACTTCGGTGAAGGCCCTCTCTTGTTTCATCATGGTAATTGTTTCATCATGATGGAAAGCTTGGTACTGAAAAAAGCGACCGGCCTGAGCAGACCCTCATCCAGCCACTTTTGGGAAGAACTGGAACGCTGAATTCTGGGACTTATCTCCCAATATCAGTGCCCAACTCCACCAAGTAATTTGGGGGAATCCCTGTAACAGTGTCCCAAAATACTTTTAGAAGAGTTAATTGTTTGTGGCTGTTACTGCAGCAAAAGAGGGATCAACTCCCCGTTAATATCCATGGTTTTGGAGCAAAATGTTCAAAACAAGCATAAATGGATGTAATGTTTGAGTGTCTACATACTTTGGGCCTTGCCTCACTTTGTTGAGGCAGTGGAACTTCTGGAGATGAAGCACAAACGGTGTTGTCATCTCGCTTGATGAAATTTTTCCTGGAATTTTCCTGCACTGGCATCGCTTCGGCATTCCATTCGTTAACATTATGAGACTGGTTTTCAGCATCATTCAGTTTAAATATGATCTGCTGTGTGACATAAATAACCGCACAGTTTATAGTGTAACATAGATGCTGCTTTATGGCCACAGGAATGAGCTTATATTTGGTGGCATCTATGCTTGGACCTTAATCTTTGCTCTTCTGGATTGGTTCCCTAAGGCCGGAAGATTTGATTGTGTGGTATGTTTTACTCCTCAACTGCACGACTTCACTCGTGACTTCCAGTGAAGTGATGACATAGTGAGGACTTTCTGGAGCATCTGTGATGTGTTAGGCCTCAGTAATACTGAAAAGTGCTCAATGACATTATTATCTTGTTAAACTGCAATACTCATCTCCGTGATGTGCTCATGAAGTGAACGGCAGAGCGTTCCTCCAGGACCTGCCAATCAAATATTCCATCGCTGTCTGCCAAGCAAATATTTCTAAGACTGTAATATTTGAAACACGATATTCCATATTTAAGTGAGACCTCATATGGTTCAGATCATATCCCTCTGAGCAGGCAATATCGCACCTATCATCATATCCATGCTCTCCCACCTTCTTTGCAAACCTACTACGGATGAGCTTTGGTAGAACCAGAGTCATGGCAACACGCAACATCATAATAAGGACAAAAGCAAATGGGGCACAGCGGAAGTTGACATCGTTGAAATCTTTTTAATGGCCGGTAAAGATTTTGGAAGCTGCTAATTTGAGTTTTCACCATAGAGTTAGTGATCCGGCTCTTTCTCCCAGAGTTGGTAATCCAGTTCTTTACCCCAGGAGGCCCAGAGAACATGCCGAGGTATTGTGGTCAACCTCATCGGTCTGGACCGTGACTGAGTTTCATGGCCCGTGAGCTCTTTCCTGCTGTAAAAGCGGGGCATCGTCTGTCCTGTCTTCCACATGCTGGACGAATTCTGCCCTTTTCTTTGGTTTCTTCTGTCCAGCATTAGTGGGCAACTCCAACACAGGACCACCAGAATCTTAATGGTTATTGATATGGATGTACAGCTCTCAGTGAATAATTTAATAGGTGTAGACACTTTACGTTCGGTGCGAGAATTCTCAGGCTTCAAAAAGGTTCTTCACACTTGCACATCTCATTTACAGTCATTGTTCTGTAGTTAACGATCTCTCCACTGAAAGGTTCCTTAGGAAACAAAAAGTGGTTCTTGCTCAAAAGAACTCTCTTTAGTTCCATTTGTAGTGTTCATTGCGCAGGACTGGTTGTTCTGCTGGTTGGTCTTCATGAGCAACACAAAAAGGAACATCTGCTTGGTCTGATGCTCCTTGTTTGATCTTTTTCTTCAGAAGTAAGATAGTCAGCGAACATTTAGACTTACATTTAATAAATTAGCTCTTATCCAGAACAGCTTGGGCTGCTTTTCCACTATAGAGCCAAATGGCTCTCATGGCTGTACTGGGCCGGGCTGGACTCGTGAGACCAGTTAAGGTTTCTTTTTACATCTGTTGTATTGTGAAATTTTCTGTTCCACCTTAAATGGTGCAGCAGTTACATTTCGGCACCTCACTGCTGCACCGCTTAAGGTGGAATGGCAAATTCCAATACAAAGCTGGCAAATAACAAGTTAACTTCAACCTTGTGGTGAAGGTTGCGCTTGTTTTACCTGCAGAAGCTGTTAAAATCGATCAGATGGACAGAGTTGTGGCTCTTTTGCGTAACTACCGTGAGGAAAATGACCAGTTCGCCTGGTGAGTTTCTCCAGTAAGAGTCTAAGCGCTATGGAGGCGAACGTGAGCTCTAAACACTTCACCCATCTTCTGAAATAAAATAAACTGAGCATAAATTCAGTGACAGACATCTGATGATGCCGCTGTAGATCAGATTTACGGCAGGAAACAAATCCATTCATATGAAAATGAACAACTGTGTGCAGTACCATCTGCAGTCTGACTCGCTCCACGTTTCTTCTACTTTGGGTCTCGAGTCTTACCGAGTCATAAAGCTGAAGTCCAAGACAAAGTCAGAGTCACTGGTGTTGAAGTCAAAGCCAAGTTGCAAATCTTTCTCGATTTTCTTGAGTCAAGTCTCAAGTCAACAAATTTGTGACTTGAGTCAGACTCGAGTTCAAGTCATAAGGCTCGAGTCATAAGGCTGAAGTCCAAGTCACTGGTGTTGAAGTCAAAATTAAGTTGCAAATCTCTCTCGATTTTCTTGAGTCAAGTCTTAAGTCAACAAATTTGTGACTCGAGTCGGGCTCAAGTCCAAGTCATGTGACTGAAGTCATAAGGTGGAAGTCAGAGTCACTGCCTTTGAAGTCGAACTCGAGTTGCAAGTCTTTCTAGATTGCCTCGAATTGAGCCTCAAGTCATCAAATTCGTGACCCGAGTCGGACTCGAGTCCAAGTCATATTTGAGCGAAGTCGCAAGTCTTTTCTTGATTTTCTCAAGTCCTCTGCTAGATAGTACCTGGAAAGGTGAATCTTCAGACCGTGGTGGAAACTGAGTGACTGTGCAGAGCGGAGTTCAGGGCGAAGTTCGCTCCACCACTCAAGGACTGAGTCTGACAGTCAAGTTCAGACATCATGTAAGAACATCAGGAGCTCAGAAGTCTCAGCGTACCTGGCGTGCAGGTGTAGTTCTGGGTTGAGGAGCTGAGCTAGTGAGGAACTGAGCTCTTTGAAGCCTGGAATGTGAGAACCAGAGCTTTGAATCTGATCCTTGCTTCCACTGGAAGCCGGTGGAGTGATCTCAGCAGAGGAGGCTCACATGAAAAGACTTTAATATGTTATGGACCAGATGAGCTGCAGAACATTAGTGTTTTTCATTAGCAGGTAACGAATTGTCTTTCAGTTTCTTTGTGTCCTCATTTGCACGGTGCCACGACAATTAAAGAGATTAAACGTTCACAGTGCTTCATATGTTGGAACTGTGAAATGTGCGGAGACAATCTGAAAGGCCGGCTTCCTTTGCGATGCAGTAGATCTTTCAATGTAAAGGAGTTCAAATTCTTTCGTCGGTCACTAAAGACTCATCGATGACCCTCAGCTAACAAGAAGATCGCATGTCTCAAATTCTAGAGGAGGAACATTCTTTTCCAGCTCAGACTGTGCCTCATAATTCTACAACACGTCTCCATCTGGAGGACCTCTGGGGACCTTTAAACACGTCCAGCTTTGGTGGTCAAAGGAAATTAAGCAAGCATTCAAATGGACAGTGAAAGCTACTCTTCCGTAAAGCACACCTTCGGTTAAAAAAATGAACACAAACACGACGAAAGATCTCGCGGGCCTCGTACTGCGCAACCCTCTGCAGCTCTCTTCAGATCTTTGTGCTTCCACTCGCTGACCACTTTATTAGAAACACCCACCTTGTGCTTCCAATTGCTGGTCACTTTATTAGAAACACCACTTTTGCGCTTCCACTCACTGGCCACTTTATTAGAAACACCCACCTTGTGCTTCCACTTGCTGGCCGTTTTATAAGAAACACCTCCGTTGCGCTTCCACTCACTGGCCACTTTATTAGAAACACCTCCTTTGCCCTTCCACTCGCTGGCCACTTTATTAGAAACACCTCCTTTTGCGCTTCCACTCACTGGCCACTTTATTAGAAACACCTCCTTTGCGCTTCCACTCACTGGCCACTTTATTAGAAACACCTACTTTGCGAGATGCTTGTTCAAGTGTCTCTGTAGATTCACTGTAGTGGAGAGTCAAGGCTGCGGACGTCAGTTTGGAATGATATTAATGATCCCCAGGTGTGTTTAACATTGAGTTTTTACTCCATACAACCCTCACAAGAACATGAAAGGTTCTGCTATAAACACGACCAGATTCTGTGCTGTTGCCACAGGCGATGGGAGGCCTTCTCATGGCGATTACAATCAACTAGGCTGGACATGATAAGAGTGGGAACAGGCACAAGGCCCTGACACACACACACACACACACACACACACACACACACACACACACACCTGTGTACAGAACAGATCCCACACTTTCTCCCTACTGGTTCCACTTCTGCACTCCAGCTGGTCATCAACGCTGCAGATAAGCATTACAATTGTTTTAAAAGATATGAATCATTGGACTCACTGAGTCATTGAAATGATTCGTTCCTTCTGAATCATTCACTGATTTGTTCAGTGTTTCAATAAGCTAGTATAGCCAGAGAACCTGTATAGAGGAGAATTCCCACTCTGTAATGTGTTCTGGGCTTCTCAAACACTAGAGGGCGCTCCCGAGTCAGTCCAGAATGAATGGGTTGATATGGAGCCTTTGAGCGAAGTCCTAGTTTATAAATGATCAAACATTTTTAATGTAAAATAATTCATTAACTTCCTGAACAGCATAAAACATTTTAACACCGCTTTTATATTTAAGAGCTTTTAAACTCGAGTTATAGGAGTTTAAACCGGCGCCTCAAGTACGTTCATGACATCAGTGAGCACGAACAGCCAATGAGCTGCTCCACTCGCCCATCAATCATCACACTCTAGCAGTGAAGCCCCGCCTCCTGCTGCCCGAAACCCGTTTACTATAGAATAAAGGAAACAAACAGGCGATATTTCTTTACTTTTTTAGTGAAACTCGTCCTCCTACTGGGGTTAGGTTTTGGAGCAGGTGTAGGTTTGGTCTTGAGGTTAGGGTTAGGTTTAGGGTTAGGAATAGATTTTATAGAATCTTTCACACTCAAGTTCAGTTGCATTTAATAGAGATTGAGTTGAACGTTTGTCAAAGATGAACATCTACAGTGGACCATCCAAATAAAGTATTACCAAGAGTTCTGGGCGAGTGACTAGAAACTATTTTAACTTTTTGTTTTTAGCCATTGAGTTCCATTCACTCCCGTGCATTGAGGACTCGCTCACCGGCGCCCTCTGCTGTTTAGCAGTCCAGTTTTTGATATAATGGGGGAAATAGGAAGAGGCCAGGTTCCTTGTAAACTGGCTCTGGTGTAGCTGACCAGCGGAACTAGCTAACCTGCTAACTGGGCTACTGAAAAACTTTAAAACACATTTGCTTGAATGTAAATTTTTGCGGCATCTGGTCGTCGTGGGTGTGAATTTAAAGGGGCTTAAATGAGAAGTTTAAGATTCCCTTATTAGTCCCACAGCGGGGAAATTTCACCTTCTCATTTAACCCATCCGTGAAATGAAACACCACATACACACTAGTGAGCACACACACACACACTAGGGGGCAGTGAGCACACTTGCCCAATCCACAGTGCCGGGGGAGCAGTTGGGGGTTAGGTGTCTTGCTCAAGGACACCTCAGTCATGTGCTGTCAGCTCCAGGGATCGAACCGGCGACCTTCAGGTCACAAGGCTGGTTCCCTGACCTCCAGCCCACGAAAACCCTCCTGCAGGGGTGTTGCAGCATCTATAGGGTGAGACTTTCACATTTAAGGACTAAAACTCCCTTCTAGTGATGTTTCTCAAAGGTGGGAGGATTTTATAATGCGCTACAATTGTTTTGTGGTGGATTTTTTGGGTGGGCTGTTTAAACGTTTCTATTTTTTCCTTAGCTGGTGAAGGAAGGCAGATAGCTAACATTGCTGATAGAAAGCAGCATATTTTATTATAACTGTGTAACTGTAGGAACTGTCTTCAGATCATCATTACAGTCAAACATCAAATGGATCATCAGAACCTGAAAGCTAAAGGTAGCAGGGTAGCTACTTGGCTAGCTGGATACTTTACCTCAGGTTCTCTGGCCGGAAGGTTTAAAAAAATCCTTGGCATCAATTTTATGCTGAATAAAGATAAATTCAGTTTTATTTATAATTGTGTTGTACAACAAATGCTGGCCACTTTATTAGAAACACATAGCGTTTGCTTCCACTCACTGGCCACTTTATTACTTTGATCTTATAGGTCCACTACACAGCACCTGTTGACCAGGTTTCATTTGGGTGGTGTTTTGTTGTGTTTCTATAGGTTCACCATAGTGGAGAGTCGAGGCTGCAAGGCTGATTCATTTATAGGACAAGTAAAAAGTTCTTAACTTTTAATGGACATTGATAATAATTGAAAATTTTCATCATGAAATTTTGAGAAAACATGAAGGGCAACTGCCTGAAAAATGACAAAAATGGAAGCTTTTGTCCCAACAGCAACGAAATACACACCAATCGGTTGAAACATTAAAACCACCTCCTTGTTTCTGCACTCAATGTCCATTTAGCAGCTCCACTGACCATACAGGAGCACTCTGTGGAGATAATATAAGGTCAGGTTGTCTAGAGAACTTGACTGGCCCTCACAGAGCCCTGAGCTCCACCCAATAGAACACCTTTGAGATGAACTAGAACGGAGACTGTGAGCCAGACCTTCTCGTCGAACATCAGCACCTGACCTCACGAATGCTCTTCTGGATGAATGGGCAGGAAATCCCTCAGACACTCCAACATCTTCTAGACACTTCCCAGAAGAGTGGAAGCTGTTAGAGCTGCAAAGAAGGACCAAGAATAGGATTCATAAAGCTCCTGTAGGTTTGATGTGTAGGTGTCCCAATACTTTTGTCCATGTGGTGTATCTATGGATATAACTATATAAAAAAGCTGGTTTTCAAACATCAGCAACGTGCTTGTAGGCCTATAAATAGGGTATTGTGTGTTTACCAGCATGTTTTTGAACCACATTAGTAATATCTAAACTAATTAGATTAAGAAATTGACTATTTTAAGGAGATGAATCAGTTCGTGTTGCTTCTAGCTGCCCAAACTAGGCCTCTCAGTTTGTAGTACAGCACGTTCTAGAAACTGCTCAAGCTGTACTTCATGCTCAGCTGTAAGACTTTCCTCTGCGGGGAAACTAGCCAAGTCTTTACGGCCGTGAAGAATGAGCCGTTTTACGTTCGACTGCTAATTGTTTGTGCGCTGTCGGACCCACGCAAGCGCAGGAGGGCATTCGTTACTCAGCTCGCGAACAGATGTGGAGCACACGGCACGGCTCAGCAAGGACACTCGCAATTATCATCATGACAAACGACGTTGACAGGGCGCGAGTTGCCACAGTTGCCAGCGCCTCTTTGCACAACAGCATCGTTCAATCATTTTTCCCCCCTCCGCGTAATTAAAACGATGTTTTACAAAATCCCGTCCTTTTCCGTTCTCTTTCATCCACGCTGGTCCCGGCCCGCGGCCCACGGCCCATCACCGGACTTTTTGACGAATGTACTCGCTCATTGCATCCACATGTTGAAGACGTGCATAAAAGAGAACAAAAGGCAGGCCATCTGTGTCGTCTGCCAGTCATTAAAGCCGGAGTGGTACGAGCGCTCTCCTTGACCTGGAAACGCTGAGGAGCTCACGTCAGCGTCATTTGAAAATTGAGGCTCCTTTGGGCTCCTGCTGGCGTCTTTTTGTTCCCGCCATGCCTTTTCAGTTATATCTCTCCCTCGGACCCGCATTAGCTTATAAATTAGATCGGAGTGCGGGTCGCTCTAACCGAAACATGTCAGAACCTGCAGGCCTTTTGGCGTTTTGAGCCATTTCAGGATATTAATGTGGCTCCTGAAAGAAAACAGAGGACAAGCTAATCAAAAAAGTGTTAACATGGCTTTCAAAGATGCATTCGCAGCGTAATAAGCCGGCTGTGTGGGTGATTTCGCTCCTTCTGTTGACCTTGTTCGAGGAAAATGCTGCTAAGAGGAGAAAAAAGGTCTTATCCTTTTGTGTCAACTGTGTGTGTGTGTGTGTGTGTGTGTGTGTATTCATCCCTCACTGACCTTTTCATGCCACACTGCTCCTTCGAGACGTGCTGACCTTTTCACCTGCCTCCAAGGCCGCGCTACCGTCCAGCACCGACGCAACCCAATACCTTCTCTTCGTTTGCGGCCTCCTGCAGCCTGATCTCTTCTGAATATGCTGAAGAGCGACTGGGTGAAATATGAGTGGACTGAGTTTAGGAGGACTGAGCAGCGACTGGCAATCAAAGGAAAAAAACAGGAGTTTTTTCAGTACCGTACAGAGAAAATGAGGCTCCTAACAACCACCTGGAAGACCTGGTCAACCCCAAAACTGACCCCATCAGATAAACAGCACTGAAAGCTTTGATCTCTGAGAGAGAGGAGAAGATCAAGCTGCTTCAGATCTGAAAACATCCACAGGTGTTTCTGTCCATCCTTCCATTGTGAGAAGACCACTCAGCGCCGTGGGTCTGAAAGGACGTGTAGCTGATCAAGAAGAACCTCACTGAGAAAAGGAGACGGACAAAGAAGCTGGACGATGGACTGACCACACCAGAGTCCAGACCTCAGCACCACTAAATGGGTTTGATTCAGAAAATCATCAACCAGCTTCTCAGACTGAGCTTTGGAGGCGTGTCTGCAGGTTCTCTGAGGAGCTGAAAGTGGGTCTCCTGAAAAGAACAGAAGCTGGAATGAAGGGAGAGAGACTCACTGACCACTGATACAATATTTATATATATTTATGTGTTTGTGTTTTGTTGTTGAGGCTTTTGTGTGGATTTTCTGTTTTTTTCCTGAAAATAGTAATAATTTGTATTTAATGGCTGTTTTGACTGGAAATAAAACAAGAGAAGGGCTTCTGGTTGCTGGATAAGCAGCAGCTACACTCTTAGCTAAAAAGGGTTCTATATAGCACCAAAAAGGGTTCTTCCATTATTATGACATCAACTTGGTGCTGTATAGAACCCTTTTCAAAAAGATTCTATATAGAACCACATACAGCACATTCTCCATCAATCGGAAGAACCATACAGAACAATAATAATAATAATAATAATAATACACACACACACACACACACACACACACACACACACACACACACACACACACACACACACATCTTCTAAGCCGCCTCTCCTTCAGGGTCGTGGGAGGTGCTGGAGCCTCTCCCAGCGATCATTGGGCGGAAGGCAGGATACACCCTGGACAGGTCGCCAGTCCATCACAGGGCAGACAGACAGACACAATCACACATAGGGGTAATTTAGCATGTCCAGTTGGCCTGACCGCATGTCTTTAGACTGTGGGATGAAACCGGAGAACCTGGAGGAACCCCACGCAGACACGGGGAGAACATGCAGACTCCACACAGAGAGGACCCCGGTCACCCGGCCGGGGAATCGAACCCAGGCCTTACTTGCTCTGAGGCAACAGCGCTATAATAATAATAATAATAATAATAATAAATGATAAATAAATAAATATTGAAATAGAATAAACAGAATGTCTTCATCAGTAGGTTCTGGGGAACCAGTTGCGACAGAAATGAGATTTGAGATGGAAACAGGACAAACTACTTTTTTATCGATAAACCAAAAATGACGCCACAACAGTCTAAAAGTGAATTTGATGGAAAAAAGCTGCAAAAAAACTGAATTTTTTAATACATTTTCATTTTATGGCTTGCAGTTTGTGCAGCGAGTGGATGGAAACAGCTACTTTGGTTATTTGTCCCTGAGTCTTTGATTCAACAGGGACAGTTTTACTTTGTTTTGTCCATTTGTATACTCCTTTAGCAAAAGGTGCTCTATTTAGTACCAAAATGGCCCTATAACCCCTTTTAGTACCATGTAGGGCCATTTATAAGGTTCTTTAAAGAACTATACCACAGGTTTTCCATTACAGAGAAGAACCATTTAACCCTTTAAAAAGACTAGGGACCACGGGCAGGTCCAAAGTTTTATTACACACTTCTATAACCAGTTTCCTCTGAAGTCCCTGTAGTTCCTGATTAATAAACCTTGGTATGTGATAATCCTGAGATTTTAAGGGGTTAAACATACAAAGAACCATTGAAGCATTCATGGTTCCATACACAAGCATTGTCTTTACTGAAGAACCCTTGAAGAACATCGTTTTAAGGGAGTTAGAAAAACCATTAGAGATGACTTTACAGCTCCACATGTTTTGAGGCAGGTGATGAATTGGGCTTGATGGTAATTGGTGGGGAGTAAGATGGCATTACATGCTATCTACGTTAGCCTCGTAGCTCTAAAGAAGCAAACTTCAGACACCGTTTGACAACATTTGATGGAGAAGCTGTGGAAGGTTCATTTCTATCCAAACTATCACTTTAAGAATGATTTAACGAGAGTACGACCAAATTAATCCAACACTCTCAGAAATAAAGACTCTAGACTGTCTCTGGGGCAGTTCCCCTCTCAATATTGGGGTGGAACCCTCGAGGCTCCATCTCAGTACCTTCAGTCAGGGAACATAACTGAACCATAATCCACTGAAATGATCTGTTCTAAGCTGGACTGACTCCACACACCCCGCCTCGCCTCACCTCCAGGCTTTTACTCTACTGCTCTGTTTTAAAACATTCGGTGATGAAAAGGAACAAATACCAACTTTTCACCTGGAGGAACTGATTTAAGCTCCACAATCAGACCTTAGAACCACTGTAGAACCTTTGAGGGAACATCTACACTGTTTGAACCTCGATGGACGAAAAACGTTCCTGGCCAGATCCTTCATTTCTAGCAGCTAAATATCAGTGAATTCTTCTTCTCATCGATTCATGAAGAACTCGGCCTAGATAAACTAGTGGCCAACGCCACTGGGCCCCTCTGATTCACTTACAAATGAAAGAGGTCAGAAAGGTCAACGAAGCTTAAGTTTGGGGGGAAAAGCCAGAGATAACGGGGGAAATGGACGGTAATTAGCGTTAAGAGTTTAAATCAGTTTGCAGCGGTTCCCGACACGGGGGGATGTTTTGTCCTGGTGAAAGAGACTCTCACTTAATTCAGCCTCAGGGGACGGTGGGTAAACACAAACGGCGGTTTCAGGTGGACCCTTTATTTGCCTTTTGGCCTTTGACCCAGAGCCTGGTTCAAATGGGGATCGTTTGAGCTGACACGGTGACCCGAAGGCCCGAAGCAGGGGCAGCTAGGAAGGCTACTATCTCCAGCACTTCAGGCTGAGAGTGCTTTCGTGGAGAAATGCCCCTTCACACAATCGTCTTCCTCACCAATAGCACGCTAAGCTTGAGTTGTGTAGCGAACACCTTCATGGGTAGCCGAGGACGGGAGCGGCTCAGCGGAGGCCTGGCTGATCTGGGGGGGGGTCTGAGCTCCACGCTGACGCTCTGCATGGGCCGAGAAGGTATTTTTCCCTTGAATAAATAATTACAGAGTGTTCCTTTCTGCTTTATTACCTAATGGGGACGCCTGACTGCATATAGCATAAACAGAACCTTCTTCTCGCTATGAATTTTTTTCTCCCACAGCTGCGCGCATGGCCTGTCGACAGCGTGAGTCACACTGTTAAAGACATTAGCGGCGCTTCGGAATTGACTTAACATGCTCTGCTGAGCTTAAAGCGACATTCGTAGCCCCCTTGAGGAAACGTAGCCTAGCCTGTTAGCCTTGCAGAGATGTGGGGAACCTTGCGGTGGAGAGGAAATGGGGCTACAGTGTGTGTGGCTAGGCTAAAATCCCAGCGAAGACAGAGACAAATCAGCGACCAACTGTCCAAATAAACAGGCCGGCTTCATCAAAAAGCCTCGTAGCTTAGCGCTCGTCAGGCCGCGGACGTATCTGGTTATCTGTGACAGACATCCAGAGAGATTTACAGATCGCAATCTAGCTCAGCGCCTCTGGATTTGGGTCCGAGCCGTAATTTGAATAGATTCAGCCCAACAGCTGGGGTCCTTATCATTCCGATAGCAGCGATTTACATGTCTTAGCACAAATAGGCAGCGCATCGCGCTCTGTTTGAGTTGGAACCTGACCAGGCTGGAGGAGATAAGGCCCAGAATGCGTATCCGGGTCTGGGTCCAGGTTTGTCTGGCGCTGTTCTGCGCTATACATGCGCATCCTGTTCCTGATTAGGTAAACGTGGACAGAGGCCGACAGAAGCAGCCTTTCATGTGCGGCTTGTCCAGGCCCGAAAACTAACCAGAAACACGCCGGCCCCTGGGCAAGGTCACGGGCTCCCAGCCCTCTCGCACGTCTAATCAACGACAGAGAGAAAGAAAGAAAACACAGAGATTTCATCAGTAGCAGAAGCAATAGCTTATGACTTCTCATTCTTTCCAGAGCCTCGGCTGGACCAGTTCAGCAGGGAAACACAGCAGGAACGTTCTAGCATCAGATTTGATGTTAAAAGGGCCACATTTGAAAGTTTGGCTTTTTTGGAATGGAATGGATGGTACGGTCAACAGTCTTAAGCCTAAAGAAAGAGACCCACCAAATAAAAACATTAATAACTGAAATAAATCAATTCAAGTGAAAAGATCTTAAATCCAGTTAATACAGCTCATATTTCCTATTATGCAATTGTAAGAATATTATAGGATCGTTCTTATTTCTAAATCTTTTATTTGTATTACGTAATCCTTCTAGTGTAAAACTACCTTTGGTAATATTTGTGCTTGTTTCAAGAAACGATGCTTAGAACAATCTCATAATAAATGTTTGATACACTGACCAGATTTGTGTTTTCACTTCTTCAGCTCCTCGGGACCACCGGTGGGTCCAAACCGCACCTGGTCATGTTCTCCATAACGTTCATATTCCATAAGCTCCATTCAGAAGCTGGGCGTCGTGTGAGGCTGTAGCTCTTCTCTCCAGTCTAATAGACGGTGACGTCATTTTAAACCCTTATAATAAAAGAAGCTGAACTCAGTTTGTTTTTCTACTGAAAGTCGACCCGTTTTTCCCCAAATCTGGGCTCTAAACTATAAACAGACGGCGTCTCTTCAGTGATCTGCTCTGGAAACATCACTTTTAGAGAATAACACAAAGAGCGGCGGAGATTTTTGGCTCTCAGCAGTAAATCGTGAGCGTGTAGTGAAATGTGGAGATCATAGAACACACGTTCTGATCATCTGAGGGGCTTTTATACAAAAATAAATAAATAAATAAATAAACAAATAATGTACATTTATTTCATGCTGTTACTGAATAATTAGCCTTATGATTTCATCACGAAAATTCAGACGGACCAACCAAAACACACCCTGGAGAGTAAGAGGTTAAAATATCATTTTTTAGAGAAAACTGGAGCTTGAGCAGTTAGCAGTGTTAAAGCTGGTGAAAGCACAGCTCTGGTGATTATATGTGGTCACTAGCTGCTAATCATCTAACCATAAGACCACGTGGGACGCCGAGACACTCCAAATAAAGAGGCTAGTGTTTCTGTCCGCCTCGCCAACGGCCAAAAAGACCATCGCTGACCAGTCAAACCGCAAACAATGCGGCAATAAGAGAATTACTCAAGCATGCTTGGGCGTGAATTGGTGAAAAACCAACATGGCGCAGCGGCTATTGTGGCAGAGCCTTTCTCACTGGCTCTGTCCTTTTACGTTTGCTAACATTAGCATCCGCTGCGAGGCCTTTGTGGCTTCTAAGCAGGTTTGAAGGCTTTGTTCTCAGGGCCTGGGTGTTTGTGGAGGAACTCTGGAGACGCTGAAAGGAGGAGGGACGTTTGGCGGCGGGAGAAAAAAGCTCGAGCTCAGCCCCGGCTTCGGGTGCCACGGCAGACAAGAGGATTAGCCGGCGAGGATGGCCAGGAACTAATCTATTGTGGCATAATAGAACTGTACATAAATGCTCTGAAAAGAGAAAGCTGGAGGGCAGCGAAGGCTACAGCGGCGTGAAAACAAGTTCTCAGAAAAAGAGACAAGCGGGACGTCTTTTGGAGGCCGTGTTGGAGTGAGAGCTCTTGGAAAACGGGCTAATTTCTTAAACGCTGCTGACTGGCCGTCTAGTCAGGGATGCAAACAGTCCAGCATCAAAATAACATTTATTAAAGTTGAACAAAGTCAGAGCAGCTGTGAAGGTGTAGTCACGAGAGATATGTAAGAATCTCTAAGGTATGTTAGAATGATGTTCATCGACTTCAGCTCCGCCTTTAACACCATCATCCCCTCCAGACTCGTCTCCAAGCTCAACACACTTGGAATAAGTCACACCCTGTGCGTCTGGATTATGGACTTCCTCACCTGTAGACCCCAGTGTGTTAGGATGGGTGAACACACTTCCCCCTCCCTCACACTCAGCACAGGTTGTCCACAAGGCTGTGCCCTCTCACCAGTGCTCTACACACTGTACACCCACGACTGCGCTCCAAAGCACAGCTCCAACACTTTCATTAAATTTGCGGATGACACCACAATCATAGGCAGTATCACCAACAACGATGAAGGACCATACAGAGAGGAAGTCAAGCTCCTCACAGAGTGGTGTGCCACCATCAACCTCTCCCTCAACGTCAGCGGAACCCAAGAACTGATTGTTGACTTCAGGAGGGGAAGCAGAGGGCATGCACCACTGAGCATCGAGGGGGCGATGGTGGAAAGGCTGAACAGCTTCAAGTTTCTTGGAGTCTACATATCCGAGGATCTCACCTGGATCCGAGGATCAACGCCTTCACTTCCTCAGAAGGTTAA
Organism: Pygocentrus nattereri; assembly: GCF_015220715.1. Taxonomy (NCBI): domain Eukaryota; kingdom Metazoa; phylum Chordata; class Actinopteri; order Characiformes; family Serrasalmidae; genus Pygocentrus; species Pygocentrus nattereri. The sequence goes on from NC_051216.1 coordinate 47,328,838, forward strand.
AACAAGTCAACCTGCCACAACAGCTCCTCTGCAGCTTCTACAGAGCCACAGTGGAGAGCATCTGGACCAGCTGAACACAAGGACCTGCAGAGGATGGTCAAAACTGCTCAACACATCACCGCAGCTGCCCTCCCACCCAGAGAGGACATACATGACAAGCGATGTGAGAGGAAAGCCATCGACAGCCTGTTACTGACCAGCCTGAGCTCTACCAGCTCACTACTGACCACCCAGCACACTACACACTGAGCTCCACCAGCTCACTACTGACCACCCAGCACACTACACACTGAGCTCCACCAGCTCACTACTGACCACCCAGCACACTACACACTGAGCTCCACCAGCTCACTACTGACCACCCAGCACACTACACGCTGAGCTCCACCAGCTCACTACTGACCACCCAGCACACTACACACTGAGCTCCACCAGCTCACTACTGACCACCCAGCACACTACACACTGAGCTCCACCAGCTCACTACTGACCACCCAGCACACTACACACTGAGCTCCACCAGCTCACTACTGACCACCCAGCACACTACACGCTGAGCTCCACCAGCTCACTACTGACCACCCAGCACACTGAGCTCCACCAGTTCACTACTGACCACCCAGCACACTACACACTGCGCTCCACCAGCTCACTACTGACCACCCAGCACACTACACACTGAGCTCCACCAGCTCACTACTGACCACCCAGCACATTACACACTGAGCTCCTCCAGCTCCCTACTGACCTCCCAGCACACTACACACTGAGCTCCACCAGCTCACTAATGACCACCCAGCACACTACACACTGAGCTCCACCAGCTCACTACTGACCACCCAGCACACTACACACTGAGCTCCACCAGCTCACTACCGACCACCCAGCACTCTACACACTGAGCTCCACCAGCTCACTACCGACCACCCAGCGCACTACACACTGAGCTCCACCAGCTCACTACTGACCACCCAGCACACTACACACTGAGCTCCACCAGCTCACTACTGACCACCCAGCACACCACACACTGAGCTCCACCAGCTCACTACTGACCACCCAGCACATTACACACTGAGCTCCTCCAGCTCCCTACTGACCACCCAGCGCACTACACACTGAGCTCCACCAGCTCACTACCGACCACCCAGCGCACTACACACTGAGCTCCACCAGCTCACTACCGACCACCCAGCGCACTACACACTGAGCTCCACCAGCTCACTACCGACCACCCAGCGCACTACACACTGAGCTCCACCAGCTCATTACCGACCACCCAGCGCACTACACACTGAGCTCCACCAGCTCACTACCGACCACCCAGCGCACTACACACTGAGCTCCACCAGCTCACTACCGACCACCCAGCACACTACACACTGAGCTCCACCAGCTCACTACCGACCACCCAGCACACTACACACTGAGCTCCACCAGCTCACTACCGACCACCCAGCACACTACACACTGAGCTCCACCAGCTCACTACCGACCACCCAGCACTCTACACACTGAGCTCCACCAGCTCACTACCGACCACCCAGCACACTACACACTGAGCTCCACCAGCTCACTACTGACCACCCAGCGCACTACACACTGAGCTCCACCAGCTCACTACTGACCACCCAGCGCACTACACACTGAGCTCCACCAGCTCACGACTGACCACCCAGCACACTACACACTGAGCTCCACCAGCTCACTACTGACCACCCAGCACATTACACACTGAGCTCCACCAGCTCACTACTGACCACCCAGCACACTACACACTGAGCTCCACCAGCTCACTACTGACCACCCAGCACATTACACACTGAGCTCCACCAGCTCACTACCGACCACCCAGCACACTACAGGCTGCATATTTTATTTACATCTTAATCAGTTATTCATACAGAAATTCTAAAAACTCGTTGGACTTGCCCTTTAACGAACGTGTGCTGATATGATTCCGAGTCTGCTCTGCCGTGTCCCTGAATGAGCTCCTTATCCAAACAGCCTGAGTGCATATTTCATGCTTCATAAAACGGAACGCAATGAATAAATTTGCTGAGCTGCAGTTCAGTGTTGTGAGCACCGCTGCCAAAGTAAACGGTGGCGGTGGAGAATGTGAGCAGTGTCGGCCGAACAGCCCTCGGATTAAAACGGGTAAACAGGAAAAGTCCGAAACTGGGTTAAAGGAACCGGGGGGATTATTTTATTAATGAACAGTATGTACAGAGGCTAACCACTGAAAAATAACATAACATAGGACTATATTTACAATTACATTTTTTACAAAACGTCTTTACACTGTCAGTTCCAAAAAAAACAAAACAAAAAACCAAAACGAGGCTACGCTAAAACACACACACACACACACATACACACACTCAAATACACATAAATCAAAAACGTGAAATACACACATAAATAAATATTGGCATTCAATGACTGTTTCACAACAAATATCTCTACAGCCAAGAACATATACAGTTTCGTCATCAAAAAAAAGTTCCACACAAGAAGCTATAAGGTCATTAATAATAACAATATGGAATATTACTCCTCATATAAGTCTCTGTTAATCTGTTGAGGGAATATTGCTAATATATTCACAAAGAGGTAACACGGATTATTTTCATGCCTACTGAACAATAAAGGTTTGACATGCACTTTTAACGCTAACGTAACTCAATTTACAAAGCAGATCAGCCTCTTCCCACCAGCCGAAACTCGCCAGGCCTCAGTACCGTCTGCCGTCATTCCTGGGCGAGAAAAACAAGCAGCTGAATTCCCATCGCAGCGTTCCTTCCATCAGAATCCGTAGCTCTGAAGATACATTCATCTATTCGAAATGAGGGGTTGGGGAGGGGAACGCAGACCCTCAACCTTGACCTCCATGTGTTAACGTGGCTTGAGAGGAGGAAAGCGTTTTAAAGAGAATGCTTTCTGCATGAGTAGTCCAGAGTGAGCACATTCCAAACCCAAAGAAAATCACGGAGCTCTGAGCGAAGAAGCAGCTCCGCCAGAAGTCGTCCAGAAGGTCGTGGGCGCTTGGACCCCGAGGATCGCCGATTTGAAGTGGACCATCTCAGTGCTTTCTTGCCGAGGGTTTCTGATGCTGAGGGTGCTGACGAAGTTTGGGCTCTGAAAGGAACATGAAGGAGGTCAGAATCAGCAGCAGATACTCTTGGAAGAGCAGAAACTTTAATATTCTGCGATTTGATTTAATAATATTAAAACTGAGATCCAGTTTTTACTTACAGCTGCACAAAAAAGCACGAAAATTCACAAAGCAAGACTGCCAACGTGATCAAAAGCCCATGGATGAGCTATAAGAGTTTATTTTAGGGCAGAATCAGAAAAACAATTTTAAAAATCCAGATTAAAAATGTCACTGCAAGTGGCAATCACTGGGTCCAAGCACTTTTCACAAATTAGCAAAAATATGCAACAGATATTTTATGTAAAATCAAATCAAATCATGTTTATTGTTATATCACATTTATATAGATGTGAAGGTGAGTGACAGTGCAAGAATAAATTTTATATAAATATATATATATATATATATATATATATATATATATATATATATATATATATATATAAAATAAAACATACTCATCAGACTAAGTAAACGCTTTAATATACACCAGTATTGCACCATTTCCAATGTACAGTTTTTTATACAGTAACATAGGTTGTATATACACATATATAGGTTTGCTTTTTGACTGGTTATGTACATATGTATTTACAGATATATATTCTAGATTATACAAGATATGAATATATAAGATGTACAAGATGCCAATTTATATGTGCAGGTATAGGATTGCTGGACTGCAGTTACAGTAGTCAAGCAGTCAGTGAGTTAAAATACGAAGGTTATGTAGTTAAACAGGTTCAAATAAAATGTGCTTTTGGTCTTTTGGTCACCTTTTCATGTTGTCCTATCAATGTCATCTGTGAATTTTCACAGCAGTAAAGATTTTTATTCAAAATTTACCCTGAAGGTTGTTTTTGTGCCATAAAAATATCTTTTATTCATCATGTTGCACAGCTAGACGTAATCTTGAGTTTAGAGTATGTCTGGGATGTGAAGGTGGGAAAACTCCTGGATCCTATTTTTGTTAAAATTACTTAAAAAGGAGGGTTTTCTTGGCAACTCAACTGCATTCACATTTTGACATGGTGGAAAGTTGCCAAGATAGGCGATGTGGAATCTGTTGATGCTGGATGACTGTGGTTACGAAGCATCTGACAGTAATTATAAACAAAAATCTTCAACAAAATATTTAAAATTTTCTTTCTTGTTGCAAACATGTCACTAGAGACATAACTGCATAATTCATATTTCATTTTTCCAATGAACCACATATAAGACACAAAAATGTCAACAAAAAAATCTCCTGTGAATTATTTGTTTTTTTTGTAATTTAATGATTATTATTTTAGAAATTTACTAATGCTTAATCGTAAGTCTTAATTTCTACTTAGAATTATTTTGGATCTTGAACAAAACAACAAATGTATTTTGGTGCAAAATGCAAAATTACTGTTGTGATTTTTTTTTTTTTTTGCCATCTAAATTTAATATCCAGAATTGAATTAAAATCCAAAGTGAATCAATCATCTAAAAATACATTTTGGTGTTATATACAAAATTAGTTTTGTAACTTTTTACCAGAATCTTGTTGGTTGCACTCTTAAAACTAACTTTGTAATCTGTCCCACTCGTACTGATGTTCAATCCCTTTGCCTTTTACCAAAATGACCTCAAACACACATTTTTGATATTTAAAAATGTTTAATTTCTCTAATTACCATTAATATTTTATGGCCCAGGCCTGTTGGTGGACTATGAGAACTTACTGTGCATGGCCGAGAAAACGGTGGGCGTCTGAAACGTCTTCATAGTGGCCGGTCCCTCCCCCACCGTGGTGATGACCTGAACCTCCAGCCTGTAGGAAGTAGCTTGTCTGAGGTTGGACACAACTAGGAAGTTATGGTCCTGAAAAAGTTTTTAAGTGATGAACACAAAGCGAAAAAATCAGTAATCTACACAGCCGAGTTAAATTAAATCCAAATATTAATATATCTTCATATAAAAAGGCCTATATTCCACACTTTTCATCACATCACACATTTTATAAAATTAAAATCTAAATTTAATTTGTAATAGAATAAATATCTGCTTTAATTCAAATCAGATTTATATCTAACTGAATTTCTAATAAAATTAATATCCTGAATTAACTTCTGATAAAACTAATATGCAGAACAAAGTTCTAATAAACTGAATATCCAGATTTAAGTTCTAGTAAAATTAGTATGGAAAATTAAATTCTAATCAAATCAACATCCATAAGAGTTCTATTAAATTTAATATCCAGAATGAAAGTTTAATCAAATAAATATCCAGAAAAATTCTTAAAGAAAATCTCAAAACTTGAATATCTGCATTTACCTTAGAATTACGTATTCACAAAACACTTAAATATTTGCTTGTATACGTTTGAGCTATTCCAAACTACACTTAATAAGTTATTATTAATTAAAATAAAATAATTGATTCCAAACTTTTTCCTGCAGTGTATGGAAGATGTAAGTGGTTTAGGTAGCGGTATGTTAGCATTATGCTAGCAGTTTCCTACAGATTGCATCGGTTTACATTGTAAGCACTAACCGGAGGTAATATCTGGGATTGGGAGATGATGCTGTTGGGGAGGCTGTTCTGTCGGCTTGTTGTGGTAACTTCCGCCCATGTGACCTGGAAGCCTGTGATTGGCTGCTGCGGCTGTGGGCGGGACACTCTCCAGTGGAAGCTTCCGGTGACGTTTCCCTCGTGGGTGCTGAAGGACGCGGTCAGATTCTCTGGTTTCGCCAGGACTTTTGGGACTCCTGAGTTAATTTATAAATAAAACCAAATACAATCCAGAATGAAATAATAAAATTAACACTTGAATGAAAAATGAATATCCAGAATGAGGTCCAAGAAAATGATCCAGTATTAAAAATTCAATTACAATTACAAAACTAATATCTAGAAACAAGCAGTGATAAAACGAACATCCAAAATGCAGCTCTACAAAAATAATATCCAGAATAAAGTTCTATTAAAATTAGTATCCAGAATCAAATTGTGATAAAATTTATATTCAGAATTGACATATGCTTCGTATTTCAGACGTGGTCAATTCTCTAGGCAGATAACTCACTATAAATTGACAATTACAGTCTGTTATTTATCATTTAATAACTTCTTGTCCTCAAAATGCTACATAAAACATCTAAAATAGCTTCTGGTGTTTAGCTTATATGTTGAATTATATTCTATTAGTTATTGTTGTACATAAAATGGCAAAGTGATTCCAAATGGTCATCCATAAACAGAAGCACATGGAGAATAAAGTTTCCAGAAACCGAATAAGCAGCACATACTTTGGTGCCACAGGGAAAAGAAAATCAGGCAAAAGATCCCGCGGCTATAATCCGCCATGGATATATGGACTGCATTTACATAAGAACCGAGTCCCAGCAGAAGGTGAGTGGACTCACCTAAAGGGTCATGTTGGCGTTTCAAAAACACATTATCAAGTGTTTGCAGTTAGCACTATGCTAATTTGTGGGGTATAAGCTTTCATTACTTATTATGTACATTAGCCTCGTAAAGAGGCTGATCGACTACATTTGGACTAAAGGTAAAATTGCGCACGTTAGACTTTTGGTTCATATAAATTCGGAAAATAATTGAGTGTAATGGGTTGCTGACCTCCCTCGCCCGGACAGGTGATTGGTTTGTGGGTTTTGCTCCGCAGTGTGGCGCAGGCCGGGGTGATGAACGTGGTGCTGTCGTCCTCAGAGCGTCGTTTGTTCTTTAGAGTGTAAACACTCAGTCTGTACTTGCAGGAGAACAGCAGGCCGGGCAGGTTGATGTAGTTCTCCTGAGGAACCCATACAAGCTCATTAACTCTTAGTTACTACTGTGGTTTTCAGATTTTACTTATTTATGAATAATCATAGAATTACTTTCAAAAGTAAAACAGCTTTTCTCTTGCTGGTCTTTGTGGCTTTAAAAGACAATTAATACATAAGTAATTGTTATGTAAAGTAATATAGCATATATAACACTATTGAATATATAGTAATATATGAAAATACTCAATATATACATATACACGTATGACTGCACACACAAACTGATCTCTGTATTTAAGCGACCAGTTATAAAAAACAATTCAGCTGTTCACAGAATAATCTTTGGTATGTTGCTTAACAACCATAGCCTGCTATTAGCAAACTATGTTGTAGAAGAACCGTTTGTTGTTATTACTAATAATTCTAAATTAAAGGTGCGCATTTTGGTATATTGTGTTGTATACTGATTTTACTTTGCTTCACATTGTGCCTAACAACAGCCCTTAACAGTGGGGAAATTATATATCACATACGTTATTTATATATATATATTACAGGGAGAGGCATGCATATGTCTCTCAGAGACCCGGGCCCTGAGCCCCAGTTCAGCCGGGCCGGGAAACGTCTCTGGAATGTTGCATTTTCCCAGCACTCCATACAAAACGGATGCGCATCCCCTAGCAACCGGAGCAGAGCACCCTGAAGAATGCGCTGAGCCTTCAGGGCCACTGCCATCCTCCATCACTCTCACTCTCTCACAGCTCTGCTCTCCAGGCTGTTTTCGGTGGGGGTCGAGGTAGGATCCCATTTAAAAATGTGATATATAGGGAAAGCATACTACTACAGTACATTATACTTTGGAATAAACTTACAAAATATTACAATATTTCATTTTCACAGGGCATAAAAGTGGCAGTGTTATATACCAACACCAGCTACTCAAACTGCAGCCTAAAACAGCCAAATGCCTCCAAACGTCCACACTAGGCAGAGCCTGCTGGTTTGTATGGGGTATTTTGGTGAGGTCCGTCTTATCAGTTCAGTCAGTTCAGTGCACAGCAGTGTGAGGCTGCATGTTGTATAATAATAATAATAAACACCTCATTCATAGAGCACTTTAAGGCCACTTAGAACTTTTTTACTAGTTTTTAGAGTTCACATTATGGCTCCTTAACGACTGTATCATTCAGAGGATCCAGTGACCTTCAGAGAAAAATCTCTGATCTTATTTTTCTCATATCTTAGAGCTTCGAGCTCCTAATAGAGGCACGACGCCGACTACAGAACTGTCGCATGACGTCTGAGGTCTTTGTTCACATCTTAAATATAAGCGCCACGAACCTGTGTGACGGATTTCTCTGGCGGCTTCGTCTCGTTGTGGCTGCAGTGCTCGGGCGCCCACTGGACGTGATGGCGGCTCGCAGCAGGATCTATAAGGAAAAGCCCCGAGAGTGAGACAGAGCTGCCAGACTGAGTGAGGTTGGGTTGAATAGTCCTCTTAAGGCTGGGCGATATAGGAAAAATATCACGACACTTCATATGATATATGATATGCGTCATGATATTTCGTTTTTTTAATTTTAGAAGTGGGAACAGACAAAATAAGATAAGATAGACTTTTATTATCCCACTGGGGGAAATCTGCATTGTTACAGCAGAACACAGAGTAAGCAGATAAAGAGCAGTAAGGTAGACAAAAATATGCATCATAACAAAAAATAACAAAACAAACAAAACAAACAAAATATAAGATATACTATAGAAATAAATAAATAAATAAACAAGGCATCTGTTAGCAGAAAAATCTAAAAAATAAAAGTAGAATTTAAAAACTATACAAAGTTACAGTTTACACGTGCAGTTGTATGGATATTGCACATTCCTGAGCAGGTACTGACTGGATATCTCACAGAAATTGTAGATATTGCACAGTAATGATTATAGATGTTGCACAGAACTTGCGTATGTATTGCACTTGTACCATCTATCAGCAGCAGAATAGAACCACATATAAAAATACTATAATTATGATAGTTATGATTATATATCCTGGGAGACTCAGTGTCCATGATTTCCAAAAAAATGTCAAAAGTTGATTCATCGGACCGCCGGACACTTTTCCACTTCCCCTCAGTCCATTTTAAATGAGCTCAGGCCCAGAGAAGGTGGCAGCGTTTCTGGATCCTGTTTATATTTGGGTTCTTCTTTGTGTTTTAGAGTTTAACAGCGTTTGTGGATGCAGTGATGAACTGTGTTCATAGTCAGTGGTTTTCAGAAGTGTTTCTGAGCCCATGCAGTGATTTCCACTACAGAATCATGTCTGTTTTTAATGCAGCGCTGCCTGAGGGCCCAAAGATCACGGCCAGCAGATACTGGTGTTCAGCCTCTGGTTTTCAATGATTCGGTTTCAACCGAATTTCGTAAAACAGATAGTTTGAATAGTTTGAAACGAATGCCAACCAGCGACTGAATAAAGACAAACTTCAGAAGAAACTTTCACAAAACTGCCGCAACCCAGTCCTGGACCAGAAGTGGACACGCAGGGGTATCCATGACCGCGCCCCCAGGTCAAATGTACTCCAAAAAGGTTCTATATAGAACCGTCTACAGCACATTCTCCATCAACGTTAAGAACACTTTCATAATGCAAAGAACCCTGTAATCATGAAATGGGTTCTTTGTTAAAATAGAAGAACCCTTTTTGGTGCTGTATAGAACCCTTTTCAAAAAATCCTGTGTAGAACCGTCTACAGGACATTCTCCATCAGTCTGAAGAAGCATTTCACCATGCAGAGAACCATTTTTTACGCAAAGGTTTCTTTGGGTGTTCATGGTTGTGTATGTCTTTACCAAGGAACCTTTCAAGAACCATCTTCAGGAAGCTGAAAGTCATTGTAAGAGAGACTGAATCTATATTCTAGAGCCGTAGGGAACGTGTACGCCTTATACGTCTAGAGCCTGTAATGAATTTAATTCCCAAAGAACAGCGTGGGCATTGCTGCCAATATCCAGCAGGTGAGGGCAGAGAAGCTGTAGCAGCTGGACGCTCCCTGGACCTCACAGCAGAATTTAATCAGAGTTCAATAAATATTGATTGTTCTGTTTGTGTTCCTCATGTTTTGGTTACTAATCGCACTTTGAATTATTTATGAATGGTATTTTGGCGAAAGGTGGACCGGCCCTCTGGGTCTTTGAGGTGGTCCAGTCTGGCCCCCTCTGGAAAACCACTGGACCCTCCATGTGTGCTGTATTCAATCAACCAGACCAAACAACTCACAGCAGCAGACGCAACACAGAATAAGACTAAACAAAACAACAGGATGACACCTTAGGCAGTAGTACACTCTTTAAAAAGATGGCTCTTTAAGGGTTCTTTAGTGAAGAAAATGGTTCTGTATAGAACCATGGACACTTCTTCAGATTGATGTAGAATGTGCTGTACGTGGTTCTAAGTAGAACATTTTTGTAAAGCGTTCTATTTGGCACCAAAAGGGTTCCACTATTGTTACTAGCCAAAGAACCCTTTACAGAGCCTCGTTTGCTACGAGTGTCAATGTCAAGTCTGTAAGAATAGAACTCTTTTTACTGCTGTACAGAACCCTTTAAAAAAGGTTCTATACAGAAGTATATAAAACACATTCTCCTTCAATCTGAGAACCCTTTCACAATGCTAAAATGCCCCATCGTCATGCGAAGGGTTCTTTGAGTGTTCATGGTTCTATATAGAACCATTTTCTTTATCGAAGAACCCGTGCATGCATGCGCCTGTTTTCTCGAGCCTGACTAGACCTGTTACACTCTTAAAATAGATGGTTCTTTAAGTTCTTTGGTAAGGAAACTGGTTCTGTATAGAACCATGAACACTGAAATAACACTCTGCATGATCAAAGCGTTCTTCGGTTTGATGGAGAATGTGTTCTAGGTGGTTCTATACAGAACCAAAACAAAATTCTTTGACTAACTTCCAGCATTTAAGCTGAAAAGGCGCCTGAAAGCAAAATCAGAGGCCGGTTTTGATTCTATAAACCTGAAGATGCTGATTTGCCATATTTATTCATGAGAACTGAGCCGGTAAAAGAGTCCTTGGCACGGAGAAAAGAACCGTATCCTTCGCAGAACCCGCGGTGTAGAGTAGCTCAAACTCCGAATTGGCCTTAAATGAATGGCGTATGGGCTAAATGAACTTTCCCGACTCTGAAATTAGTGTGGCGGCTACATCGCTGCCAAAATCAGCATCTCTCCAACCTGCGAGCGCAATTAGCCCTTAATGTCCAGAGCAGCGTGTGGACGCGCCGCCCCTGCGCTGGAGCTTCACGCTGCTAATCACCGCTGTTTACACTAACCAGTCGTTTGAGCTCATTATTCATCGGGCCGCTGCCGTTTGGACGTGGAACGCAACTCCTCCGATTAATAATTGAGTTACGCTGCCTCTGGATGGCAGCCGCCGAGATAAAAGGAGCGCTTTGAAGCCCGAGACACGAAAATCTGGAGCTCAGGAGGCTCGCGGCGCTTTTGGAAGCAGAAAAGAAGGAAACATAAACACGGTATGTAAAGCTGATTTGACCGAGAAGGGAAGCGGTATGTAAAACATGAGGAAGGGAACCGAAAAGGAAGCAGGAGGAACAAGGAACACTCAGAACATGCAGAACAGAACGAGTACACGTCCTGTTGACAGCAGCAGTAGTGATTAGTGCCAGATAATGATAATAATAACTGATAATACGGCCATAAATTTATAATACACTGTCAGTAATGAAGGTTCTGTTCAGGAACGCTTTGCGTCCATCGAGGTTCAAACAGTGTAGATGCTCCCTCAAAGGTTCTACAGTGGTTCTAAGGTCTGATTACGGAGCTTAATGAACCATTTTAAACCCTCCCTTTATCCAGGCTGTCCCATTACTGCCGCTATGTCACTTGTAACCACTAACCTAATTAATCGCTGTTCAGTGGGTAAATACAGTCAATAACTGTAAAGTGTGTGATTACAATCAATAACTAATAACTGTAAAGTGTGTGATTACAATCAATAACTAATAGCTGTAAAGTGTGTGATTAATCAATATTAATAATTGTAAAGTGTTTAATTACAATCAATATCTAATAATTGTAAAATGTGTAATTAGTGTTTAACCCTGCATTAATAACTGTGTAATTACAACTAATAAGCACTAACTGTTACGTGTGTAATTGCGATCAATAACTAAACTAACTGTTCCATCTGTAATTACAAGCGCTGACTAACAACTGTTAAGTGTGTAATGAGATAAAACCGTTAACTGTTTAATTACAGTAGTAAACTGTTATTACAACAATACTTCACCAGTGATTCTTGTGTTTAATGAGGTACATAACCATGCCTTAATTACTGTGTAATTACAGCTGATTAAAACGCCCTGTTCCACGTGTAATTACAACCACTATCAACTAACAACTTAAGTGTCTAATTACAGTAGATAACATGCCTTAATTACTGTGTAATTACAACTAATAAGTGTTAATTATAATTAGTAATTTAACAAATAACGGTTGTGTGATAAAAACCGATAACGGTTAAGTGTTAATAACAATAACTCAACTAATAACGGTTAAGAGTGTAATTACAATAAAAAAAATCACTAAATAAAGTATTTAATTACAATCGATAACAAACAATCACTGTTTTAAAAGTGTTTAATTACAACTGAAACCCAGTAACTGTTAACGAGTGTTTTTTTTGTCTTATGTTTAATTGTAATTTTATAGTGAAGCACTTTGTATCTTGGGTTTAGAACTGTTCTAGATAAATAAAGACCACTTTCTCTCCTGTTTTATGGTGAAGAGTGCTCGTGCTTCAGGAGGTGCCGAGTCGAATCACCATCACTCCTGCTAGCGCTAGTGCTAAGCTAACGCTAACAGCTCCAGACACGAAGGAATTTCCCTCATTAGCATCGAGCATGCGGCCGTTCCGTCTCGGGTGCCGGGCCTCCCTCGGCTTTCGGGAGTTTTCCGGATCCGTCACGCGGAGTTTGGCTGAGGTGATGACGTTTATGTGCAGCCTGACGGGACGTCCTGAACGAGAGCTGACAGCGCGGCCTTTCAAGCTTTCAGCATCTCCGCTGTGGCGCTAGCGGCGCGAGCCGCGGGAGAAACCTACACTTTAACCCTTCTGGGGTTCATCAGCGGCGTTTAGGAGAGACGACGTCAGGTCCTGTTAATGAAACCGGGCTGTTTTAGGGCTGCAGATCCGGAACACTGAGGGAACTGAAAGGAGCTGCGGTAACGAGGGGCACTTTGGCTCTTTTCTTTTATTGTGAATTACTGCTTTAACCCTCCAGGGCTGGCGAACGTGCTGGCGCGTCAAACTAGATGTTCCTTGATGTTTCTTTTCACATCTTTGTGATGATCCAGCTCAGAAATCCAGTTCAAACCCTTCCTGAATCCGTAGAGCCGCCCTTTCCATTCTATCTCATCATGAGATCATACGAGACATCCGGAGTTATGAGCCTATGAAGAGGGGCTGAGCGACCGAAACCGAAAACTACCTCTTCCATCCAGAATAGAGGACGATTTTTTACAGTGTCAAGCTAGAAATGCTTCTGCTTACTTTGCCAAGTAGCCAACGCACTTCCAACAAAGGGGAACAGCGTAATTTACGAACTATACACACAAAGGTAACCCACTGGTAACCCAAGGTAATGCTGAATATCAGTTTAGGCCATACTCTTCATAACTTTCATTGTAAATTGTAAGAATATAGTAATATGTGTAGATCATAAAACACATGCTCTGTTAATTTGAGGGGAACTTTTATACCAAAAGAAAATAAATAAATAAATAAATAAATGGAATTAAATTTTTTTTCATGCAGCTACTGAATAATTTGCCTCATGATTTGGTCATGAAAATTCAGATAAAAAAAAAAACGAAATATAACTAAGAGGAAAAGCGCTTAGTAAAGGATCAGGCCAGCCTTTTTTCAAAGGTAGATCAAGATGAACGTCCCCTCGAAAAAGTAGACCTAAAGCCACAAAAGTTTGGGCACCCCTGTAGTGAGGGATCGTGGCAGCCCCCATTGGGTTTCAGAAAGTAAGAATGTGTGATTTGACTGGTTCTCTATTGAGTTTGTGCATCACTTGTGCCCCATACTCATGCTCTTGTGGCTGAATGCAATCAAATCCTCACAGCAGTGTTTCAACATCTAGTGTAAAGCCTTCTCAGAGGAGTAGAGGATGTCACTGCAGTAAAGCAGCAGCAAACTCACTATTAATACCCTTCGTTTCAGGAGAAACGCTGGTGTCTACAAACTTTTGGACATTGTGCTGGTCTGTTGAAGTTAAGTACCTCCTCTCTTCTTCCAGTAAACGCGGACCTGCAGTTGTCCGTCCTGGTAGAACGGCGTGCCCACCTCCAGCGAGCTCGCAGGTCGCTTCCCCGTGGAAAATTCCTCCTTCTTCAGCTTGGTCGGCGATTCTAATCGGACAGAATTTACAATCAACAAACTGTCGGTTCTGAGTTCTAAGGAGCTGAAGGTCGAGATGTATGTAGACGAGTCGTACTTGAGTGAGTGTCCAGCGCGGTGCTGAACTGCAGGGAGGCTTTGGGGCTCTTCAGCCGCACTTGACCCCAATACGCCACGGCCTGCAGCTCCACGGTGTACGAGTTGTTCCCCACCAGACCCTCTAAATCCACCGAACCTTTAGCCTAAAAACAGCAAATACACATGAGGCTGAGGCTGTTGAACAGCTGAGAAACACGTTTTCATTGTTTTATAGACACTGGGCAGTAAAAAGAGAAATTCACCAATTCAACATTGCTGCAATTAAACCTGCTTTACTAACGATCTGCATTTGTGTTGTTATGTATTTGGCAAAATACTAGTACAATCCTAATATCGCTGCAAAACCTGGTATCTCCAAAACGGTAACTTTACAGGAGAAGCAAAAAACATACTCTGCTTTCAATGGAAGTCAATGGAACCAGAATCTTTTCCAAGTCATTTTGGGTCGTTTCTTCTGGTCCATTTGTCATGAAGTTTACACAGAATATAAAGAGTAACAGGTATTTTCAAATTATGCCAAAACCTGAAAAGCAATAAAAATGGAGATACGAGGTTTTCTTCCAACAGCAGCGATATGTAAGAAGAATACAGGCTACAGGTTCATATGTAATGTGATATAATTAAATAGACGTTTTATATAGTACTGTGGAAAAGTCAGAGACCACTCTTCAGAGTCTAAACAGCTAGTAAACTGAAGTGATCAGGTTTTCAGGAGATTGCATGTTAGATAATCTACTTGCATATCACTGCTATCGGAAGAAAACCTTGTATCTCCAATTTTGATGTTTTCCATACAGTACATGTTACCCTTCACACCGTGTATAACTTTCTTGATGAATGGACAAAAAGAAATGAGCTAAAATTACTTGGAAAAATCTCTGGTTCCATTGACTTACATTAAAAGTATAGTAGGTTTTTTCCTTCTCCTGTAAAGTTCCCATGTTGGATATGCAAGGTTTTTTTTCCGACAACAGTGACGAGGAAGAAAATAACTGGACTTAAAATTTTACTGCTGCCTGTTGATTAAAAGCTACAGAGAAAATGTGTCTCCTAACAACCACCTGGAAGAGCTGGTCGACCCCAAAACTGCCCCTATCAGATAAACAGCACCTAAAGCTTTGATCTCTGAGAGAGAGGAGAAGATCAAGCTGCTTCAGATCTGAAAACATCCACAGGTGCTTCTGTCCATCCTTCCACTGTGACAAGACCACTCAGCGCTGTGGGTCTGAAAGGACGTGTAGCTGATCAAGAAGGACCTCACTGAGAAAAGGAGACGGACACATCGAACAAAGAAGCTGGACGATGGACTGACCACCCCAGAGTCCAGACCCCAGCACCACTGAATGGGTTTGATTAGTTCAGAAAATCATCAACCAGCTTCTCAGACTGAGCTTTGGAGGTGTGTCTGCAGGTTCTCTGAGGAGCTGAAAGTGAGGCTCCTGAGAAGAACGGAAGCTGGAATGAAGGGAAAGAGTGGGCACAGCTTCTCCGACATTGAAAGATGAATAAGTGAAAGGGTCTCTGGCTTTTGCACAGTACTGTATATGTTCAGGCCAGGGCCCGAAGTTTTATTATACACTTCAATAACCTGAGAACAGCTCAGCCGGTTTGCCCTGAAACCCCTGCAGTTGCTGAATAATAAGCCTTAGTATGTAATAAGCCTGGGATTTTAATGGGTTAAAATAAAAGTGAAGGCTTTGCTAAACAATGAAGGATCTGTGTATAAACCTGAAACACTTCTTAACAGACAGTAACTTTTAGGGAAGGAATTATTAAATAAAAATAATAATATTGATGAAGTAACTGGCCTGTCCTGCCCATCCACAGCTAAAGCCCCCAAACAGAATCCTTTCAGAAGAGAGTGATTATTGGAAGCATATGTGCTCTGTGTGCACCAACATGGTGAGAATTTCCACTCCGAAACATCAGAAAGCCCCCCGGTGCTTGGCTACCTCATGCTCAATTCTGGAGCGTTCCGCCAGCAGCGGGCGTTTGATTGGATTTAGTTATTGGCCGTGTTTGTTTTGGCATTCCTGCTCCAGCAGGTCACTGGGCGGTACACGTGTAAACAGACAGATCCCACAATCCAAACCTTAAAGCCTTCTGCGACACATCTGTCAGGTATTAAACAGACCCGTCCTGCTACTCGTTTAAACTGCCCGTGGTAATAACAAGTAAGATAATACAGAACAATAGTTCAAATAACTGGCCACTTTATCAGAAACCCCTCTCTTGCAGCTCCACCTTGCTGCTGAACGGTTAGTGGATACCATGTGAGCACCATTGCTGTGCTGAGAGTGCTCCACCACACAGATAATATCTGAGCCACGGTTTCCTGTGGTCAGAAACTGACCGATGATGAAGGGGGCAGATGAACTGTGCAGCAACGAATGGACAACAGTATGTAATAGTACATCTAAATAGAGCTAGAAGATTGGTGTTTCTAATAAAGTGGCCAGTGAGTGGAAGCACAAGGTGGGTGTTTCTAATAAAGCGGCCAGTGAGTGGAAGTACAGGGTAGGTGTTTCTAATAAAGTGGCCAGTGAGTGGAAGCACAAGGTGGGTGTTTCTAATAAAGTGGCCAATGAGTGGAAGTACAAGGTGGGTGTTTCTAATAAAGTGGCCAGTGAGTGGAAGTACAAGGTGGGTGTTTCTAATAAAGTGGCCAGTGAGTGGAAGCACAAGGTAGGTGTTTCCAATAAAGTGGCCAGCGAATGGAAGTACAAGGTAGGTGTTTCCAATAAAGTGGCCAGTGAGTGGAAGCACAAGGTAGGTGTTTCTAATAAAGTGGCCAGTGAGTGGCAGAACAAGGTAGGTGTTTCTAATAAAGTGGCCAGTGAGTGGAAGTACAAGGTAGGTGTTTCCAATAAAGTGGCCAGTGAGTGGAAGTACAAGGTAGGTGTTTCCAATAAAGTGGCCAGCGAATGGCAGAACAAGGTGGGTGTTTCCAATAAAGTGGCCAGTGAGTGGAAGCACAAGGTAGGTGTTTTTAATAAAGTGGCCAGTGAGTGGCAGAACAAGGTGGGTGTTTCCAATAAAGTGGCCAGTGAGTGTGAGTACAAGGTAGCTGCGTCTGTAATTACTAATATCTTTATTTGATTTCCAACACAAAGAATATGATAAAAACATGGCAAAGGTGGTAAAACTGGGCTATTCTACTTTTTATGTTAATAAACCAATTTAACGTTTTAAGTTAGAGGATATTATTTTCTTCTCTGGTCACAGATTATTAAAAAAGCTGAAGTTAAACCCCAGTTTCATCAGAGGCTTATTATTCAGAATCCACTGAACTAATACTAATACTAATTACTAACTAATTACTAATACTAACGAGCGTAATTATCCTTAGGCTATTAAAGTGAGTAATGTAAGTCTGGACCCGTCAACCGGTCCTGCCCATTTCAGGGGTTCAGTAGAGATCCTTACCCCACTGGTGGTCTTTCTCCTTTTCTTCTTGGTGGGCACCATTGCTTTTCCAGGAACTGTCCAGCTCCAGAACACTTTGAAGTGATGGACAGGGACATCAGACTCTTCAGATAGTGTCCAGTCTAGCCGAGCGGTCAGCAGGCCATCAGCCCCCACCGACACATTGGTCACCCTCAGACCAGAGGGACATGGAGGAGGGGACGGGTCTGTGGAGGACAGGACAACACGCAAAAAAAACAATATATCATACAAATATATTAAACAGTGTTATAATAATGTTTAATGCTCACAGTGGTGGTGATAGGAACCAGACGTCCACCTCTAAAAGCTCCTCACAGAAAGACACTACATGACATGGTTATGAATTCAGTGCCTGACGTCTGAGACGCTGTTTTACGAATGTTTAGGGAAGATTTTGACATAAAGACCCATTCATGGTGGAGGGATACATAATATGCAGGGTGTTGTGAGGCCAAATAGTTCCCAAAGAATTTTTTTCCAGATTTATCAGTACTTTTCCATCATCGACATTCCATACAAAACGTGAAGACTCGTGCAGGTTCTCTGGTGGACCTGGATAGTAAATAAAATGTCTATATTTGTGTTGTAGTCATGGTGACGTCTGGTTCCCATCACCACCACTGTAAAGAAATTCCCCTTTGAATAATATAGATATGGGAAATTACTGGTGGCTCAGAGTCGGTCAGGCTCTACTCAAATCATAGTCAATAAGACAAGACATGTTTAGTGTCCAAGAGCAGCTCAGTGGTCAGAAAATGACCAGTGATGAAGGGCTAGATGGAGGCTATCGCAAACTGATGAGCTGAAGTCTCCAGCTGGGCAAGATAAACCCAAGCCGCTCTCCTGTAACACCCTCAGTTACATCACTGTGCCATCCAGATGTACCAGCATTGAGATCGGATGGGACGGGTTCAGCTCACTCCCACTGTTCATAAAGACTCAGCCAGAGACCGCCTCAGTCAGACACCGCCTCAGTCAGAGACCGCCTGCGTCAGAGACCGCCTCAGTCAGACACTGCCTCAGTCAGAGACCACCTGCGTCAGAGACCGCCTCAGTCAGACACCGCCTCAGTCAGACACCGCCTCAGTCAGACACCGCCTCAGTCAGAGACCGCCTGCGTCAGAGACCGCCTCAGTCAGACACTGCCTCAGTCAGACACCGCCTCAGTCAGACACTGCCTCAGTCAGAGACCGCCTCAGTCAGACACCGCCTCAGTCAGACACTGCCTCCGTCAGAGACCACCTCAATCAGACACCGTCTGCGTCAGAGACCACCTCAGTCAGACACCGGCTGTGTCAGAGACCGCCTCAGTCAGACACTGCCTCAGTCAGAGACCGCCTCAGTCAGACACTGCCTCAGTCAGACACTGCCTCAGTCAGAGACCGCCTCAGTCAGACACTGCCTCAGTCAGAGACCGCCTCAGTCAGAGACCGCCTCAGTCAGACACCGCCTGCATCAGAGACCGCCTCAGTCAGACA
The DNA here is from genome assembly GCF_015220715.1 of Pygocentrus nattereri. Classification (NCBI taxonomy): domain Eukaryota; kingdom Metazoa; phylum Chordata; class Actinopteri; order Characiformes; family Serrasalmidae; genus Pygocentrus; species Pygocentrus nattereri. The sequence goes on from NC_051216.1 coordinate 47,348,215, forward strand.
CCACCTGCGTCAGAGACCGCCTCAGTCAGACACTGCCTCAGTCAGAGACCGTCTGTGTCAGAGACCGCCTCAGTCAGACACTGCATCAGTCAGAGACTGCCTCAGTCAGAGACCACCTCAGTCAGAGACCGCCTGCGTCAGACACCACCTGCGTCAGAGACCGCCTCAGTCAGACACTGCCTCAGTCAGACACTGCCTCAGTCAGAGACCGTCTGTCTCAGCTTCTACTTGGTCTTCAGCTTATTAAACTGTAAACACTGTCTGACCAGAGGAGGACGGCTCTCCCCTTGTGTGTCTTTGTTCCTCCTAATGTTTCTTCCTCCAGTCTGAGGAAGTTTTTCCTTGCCACCGTCGCCTCTGGCTTCCTCACTGGGGGAAATATGTTATAACTGTGTGTTTTCAAACTTCTGTAAAGCTGCTTTGTGACAACATCGTTGCAAAAAAGCGCTAAAAAATAAACTTGAAATGAATTGAATAACGTGGCCAGGGAGGGAACACCTCCAGCACAGCAAAAGCTGCTCCATCATGGTCCGTCATCCATCAGATCCCGCTGCCATTTTTCTTAGCGATGCCGCCTTTAAACTCCCGACAACAAACAGCACTGAGGACCCTGAAGCGTTTACGGTTCTCATGAACAGAGCCAGACATCTGCTCCCAGAAACTGTTCCCACACTCACTTTAGTCATCAGACACAATGAATGATGGTTTGCATGCCATGTTTCCAAATGACATATAAATAGATACAGAAAGTATTTGGACATTTGTACCATACTTAAAATGCATTCAGTTCACTGTCAAGCCAAGTGGCGTTTATTTTCAACAGGCCATTCCAACACGGGCATTCACTACTTGGTAAGGTGTTTTTTCACAAAGTAGCTGCTGATTTCTGCAGGTCTGCGTCCAAAACTTTGTCTTTGCAGTCTTTTGAGTTCACGATCAGCAACACCCGTGTAAGAAAAACAGCTCCGGACTTCGACGCTTCCAGCTTTCTTTCTCCTGTCGTGCTTAAAGTGTTTTTCTCTCAAATATACTTTAAACAACACTTTCACCAAAATCTCTGAACAGTTTGTGAAACAAGAACGTGTTTTTAAAAATATTTCAATCCACTGGGCGATAATTTAGCTTGTTTCAAGCATATTTCTTCAAACGAGCAAAACTATCTGCCGACATTTAGTCCTTTGCAAACGTGTAAACAAGCAAACCTGGTCCAGTTACATGTTGTGTTGGTTTTCTCTGTGAAAATAAGCTGATGTGTCCTATACAGGGAGCAAACGTATAAAATGTGGCATTTTTCTGCGCCTTATTTTTATTTATATGCCTGTGCCATAACTTTTGCACAGGCTGCATTGTGTGTTTTTTCCCCCACATATATTAAAATCAACACACAGTCAGTAACTGTGCCTTAAAATGTTCTCTGAAGAGGATGTGAACTTTTCTTTCACTTAGAAACTCAACAAACCATGGAATTTTCTGGCCACCTAAACGTTTTCAAAACAGAATCGTCTTTGAGTCCAAGTTTAAAGACGACAGCGAGAAGTCAGAAACCCCAGAATCAGGTCTGTGAGAGGTCCTGAACACCTCCACCCAGGTTTTGACGTAGGCCTAGGTAGCACCACGCTAACTGCCATGCATAAGCTTCCATCCAAGCTGTCCCAAACTTGGGATACAAAGTCTTTTGGCCGACCAACTATGTTTGGAGTAAGGAGGGAAATCTGGGTAAGTCCGATGTTTAGACTGGTAGTCACTTCTGTGTTTTACAATCTCCTTCAATCTGCTGCTCTTTAGAGAAAGCCTCGGCCAGCAGGCCGGTCAGAAAACCTGGTTAGACGAGCGTCTCGGCCATGACGTCAACTCAGAGACTCAAACAAGAAAATGACCCAATTTAGGAGCCAATCAGTTTCCTCTTTATGCCACAATCCGCTCCCACCTGGAGGCCATTTCACCCACTCCGGCTAGCGCTGCGTGTCGCCGGCAGCCTAACCTTCAGGATAAATACGCCAGCGAAGCTTTCGCAAATTGCTCCGACAAATGATGTTGGCAGGAAATTGAAATCATATGATGGACCTAACGTGCTGCGTGAGGCCTAACACGCTCCTCGACGTCTGGTCAGCAGAAAGGCAGGAAGGGTCAGAAGGCGAACGTGATCTGACTTTGCACGGCTTCATTAGCGAGGGTGAAGCAGACGTAGCGATGTTGGAGCGACGCTCTGGATACCATGACTGCTGTCTTTCAGCTGCAGTGAGACTTTGTCCAAAAGCCTAACTTAAACAATTCCCCCATCACCTCAAACGCTGTCGGGCAGCCACGACTTTGCTTCCTAAGTTTTAGTAGTGACGCTACTGACGGAAGAGCGCAGCATTCCGTACAGTTCTTCGGCACTTTTCGCGTTTCAGTAGTTATTGTGGAAACACCCAAAGTCATATAGGACATAATGACTGGACGGACTCTCAATCTGCCTGTCTTCGTCATCGGTTTGTGCCGTGAGTATTCCGCACACCAGCTTCCACAGAAGGAACAGTTTCCGTACAGTGTTTTCCCTTTTAGTTTTATGACATCTAACTGCATAAAAATAGACATTAACTGATTATACTGAGTATAAAAGTGAATTAAAAGGAACAATAGGTGCAGTGAATGAGGCTACCATGGGAAAAAGCCTAGTAAAGTGAGGCAGTGGTGTGGAGCCCACAGCTGCAAGGAGTCTGCTAAGGGAACTTAACTGATGGTGTAAACTTAGGCCCTGTCCCATTTCACCCCTCGCCCCTACCACTCAGCCCTTAGCCTTTCGTTCTGCGTTCACGTCTAGGGGTGGGCGTCCTGATTCTTGTTGAGATAGAGGGGTGGGGTGAAGTGTTGGGGTTACGTGACCCTCCAAACGGAGGTTTTTCAGAGACTCCAAACAGAGAGATACGAGAAAAACAGAGAAACTGGAGAACAAGAGACCAGAGACACCCACAGATGTGAGTTTTCTGCATTAAAAATTATGATAACCACAGAATTATCTTTAGTTTAGTGTCGTTTTGGTGTATTTTGGTTGTTTTTCTTCAGAACAACCTGGAAAAATCTCCAATAGCATGCTAACGTCTCGGTAGCTATCTAGCTAACTTTCCCGTTCCACCTTAAATAGTCCGGCAGTTCTGACGCCTGAAACTCCATTTAAGGTGGAACGGGAACATTTGATAGAGAATCTGGAGAATCTCCAACTTCAGCTTCACATCACTGAAGAATTAGGGGGGGTGATAATAAATAACTGCCCCCCTCTTTGAAGGCGTATGATCCCTAAATGTAACTAAAGCCCAGCAGTGAGGAGCTGAACTTTCCCCTCCTCTGCTGTCCCTGCAGACGGGCAGGGTCGCATGCTTAAACATGCTTAAATGCTTTTTAACTGGCTGGGAAAGTTTCCCAGTCGCATCCCAGCGTTTCCCCAGCCGTTGTGCTGATGGTCGGTCACTATTTACACAGATTTGATGTCCAAACCCAGCTTAGATGGTCTTGCCAACCGTTTTGGTGGAAACAAGGACGTATGACAATGTCTCAGATGTATCGGGGCTAAATCTCTGTAATCAGACTGAATGGAGTTGTTAGGTGATCTCTAAACTTGACTGTGTGGTTTCTGGCACTGTGTTATCTACAGTGGACAAAGGTAATGATGGCTTATAGACGACCGCCACTACTGCTCTGACGTACTTCAGCTACACTGCTTTCGGATCCAGACGATGACCAGCACTCCTGTCTGAAAAAGCGGAGAAAACAGCTCCCTTCAACTTTTATTTCACTCGCAAAACCTGGCGTAATCCACCGTCAGGCAACTGCCTGTGAGACTGTTCGCCCAGTCAGATCGGGCTGGAAAGAAGTGCCTCAAGCTTTGGTGCATGTAAACCAAGTGCTACGCTAAATACCTCTTTCATGTCGCTTTACATTTAACACGGCGCTGCGCCTGCTAATCTGCGGCGGGGATCTTAAGCAGACACCTTACCTCACTCTCTGGCACGCCGACAAAGCCCTGCGTGCATTTCAAACCTGCAATATCCCCTCGCTAATTCAGACGTATTACACTTTATGTGAGCATAAAGTGGGAAAAGCCTGTGTAGACGAAACTCCTGCTTGTTGGAAGTCTAGCAGGCTGCATGCGGCCTGAGCGCGCCTCCTGCTCCCGCTCTGAAGCTTCGGCATGAATTAGGCTGTATTAAAATGCATCGGAAAAGTTTTGGCTGCACTTTCCTCCCAACTTTGGAGGAAACGTTGATGTTGAAGTGTAAAAGAATTAGCTCAACCAAACAGGCTGGGCTTGGAAGGTAGGAAGAACCAATAGGCCGATTAGCGGCAGCAGCTTTTCTGACTTAACTACTGATTAAAAACTGTGAACGTGTGATAATTTGTCATTTACATCTTAATCTGAGGTAATCATCTGATTAACCAAAGCTCAATGACAGTATTTGTCTCTGATCTCTTGAGGAAATGCTGAGGTCGAAGTGTAAAACGATTAGCTCAACCAAATAAGCCAACGTGGCTAACAATGTTGGAAGCTAGTAACCACCAATGAGCATGTCGCTTGCTTATGGCTAGTTGTGGGCAGTGCTTTTCCATCTGCTGTCAGCCATTCTTTGAGATGTGTGGTGCTGCAGTTCATGTTCTCCATATCTTGATCTGAGGATTACTGCCAATCTGATTATCATGGCAGAAGCAGCGAGTAAGGATAGGATTCTGACTGAGATACTAGCTGAGATACTGGCTGAGATTCTGGCTGAGATTCTGGCTGAGATTCTGGCTGAGATACTGACTGAGATACTCATTGAGATTCTGGCAGAGATTCTGACTGAGATACTGACTGAGATACTGGCTGAAATACTGGCTGATATATTGGCTGAGATGCTGACTGAGATACTGGCTGAGATACTGACTGAGATACTGACTGAGATTCTGGCTGATATACTGGCTGAAATACGGGCTGAGATACTGGCTGAGATGCTGACTGAGATACTGGCTGAGATACTGGCTGAGATTCTGGCTGAGATGCTGACTGAGATTCTGGCTGAGATTCTGGCTGAGATACTGGCTGAGATACTGGCTGAGATTCTGGCTGAGATTCTGGCTGAGATACTGGCTGAGATTCTGGCTGAGATACTGGCTGAGATACTGGCTGAGATTCTGGCTGAGATTCTGGCTGAGATACTGGCTGAAATACTGGCTGAGATACTGGCTGAGATTCTGGCTGAGATGCTGACTGAGATACTGGCTGAGATACTGGCTGAGATGCTGACTGAGATACTGGCTGAGATACTGGCTGAGATACTGGCTGAGATTCTGGCTGAGATTCTGGCTGAGATACTGGCAACTACGAAGCCTCTCAGGCCGGCCATCTGGGTGTCGCCGCATTGCAGCTATGAGGCCGCCTGGACTGGTGGTGTTCGGCTGCAGGAAAATGCTGCCCCTTTGTGGCGAAGGACATCCTCAGCCTTCAACGCTTCCCTGTCCAGACCTCCTATGTGTGTGTGTGTGTGCTCTGTCTTATGTACGTCCTTGAGCATGGGTGCTATAAAGGTGCTATATAAATAAAAGTGATGATGATGACGATGATGATGAGTACTCTTTTGACATGAATGCTTTTCTTGATTTCTTCTGGCTCTCTGAAAGTGGACTCTTTTAATTTAGCTGATTTTTATCTTTTTTCAGTCTGGATGTGTTTTATTGATACATATAGACAGAGTAGGTTCATCGGTTAGCTCCATAAATCTTGCTGCTTAGGGTTCTTACAGCAGCAAATCGCAAAAACGCTACTGCTTTCACGCTCAAGGCCGATAAATGAGGGCCATTGTGTCCTTCTACAGCCGTGCTGGACAGTCAGGCAGGCGTGAAGCACACTTGGCTAAACCGGGCGGTTATAAGAGCAAGTCCTGTCGTAAAAGTCTGTCAGTCGAAGGCTCCACCTGTTGTAATGGTCTTAACCCTTTGCTGTGAGAGAGTATTAGGCTATTAAGGGCAGCGGGAGTGGTCAGGAGGGTGACGACCACCCAGGAGGACCCACCTCTGGACGAGCGGAAGTGCTTGCTGGGGGCAGTGAAGCCACGGGTGCCGTGGACATTTACTGCCGCCACTCGGAACTGGTACCACCTGCTGGGCCTTATGTCCACCAACTGGACGCGCTCCTCCGCCACCTGAGGGTCAGAGAGAGGGCAAGGTTACGGATGGAGGTCAGAGATCAGGTATATGTGGACAGAACAGGCGCTTAGTGGTCAAACTATTTTAAAACATCTCCACTATGAATGAGTGCCTCCCAGTGCCTGTATAAAGCATGAGACTCATTAGGATCCAGTCACGTTTGTGTCCTTACAGCAAAATTTAATCAAGTCTCCAAAATTTCTGCACAAATAAATGGTTAAGATGGTTAAGAATCTCTGTTCAACAGAATCTTTCTGGAAAGAAATGATGTATAAAAACCCAAAGTGATTGTTTTTACAGAATTGTGCTGGTCCCAGTACAGCAATCTAGAAAGAACCGGTACACAGTGGTGCTAATAGGAACCAGATGTCCACCTCTAAAAGCTCCCTCACAGAAATATATTGGCCTAAATCCGTTCATGGTGGAGGGAGACATGCAGGCCGTTCTAAGGAAAGAAAGTTCTCAAAGAAAATGTAACTTTTCAGATTTTCCACTATTTTCCATCATCAACATTCCATATAAGCTCAGAAGACTCGTGTAGGTTCTCTGGTGGTTCTGGATGGTAAATAAAGTATCTATATCTGTGTTGTAGTCATGGTGACGTCTGGTTCCCATCACCACCACTGTAAAGACGTCTAAGACGGTTAGGGTTAGGGTCTGACGCCATTGTTTACAGTCTCTATTTTCTTCACAGACATGGAGCAAAAATCTCATTGGACAGTTCTGGTGTGATGATTTTAGATTGTTCAGGATAACACACAGCACAGCTACCATTAGCTGGATATGCCAGCTAAATCCATTAAGCTCTTCAACTCCTCGAGACCACCGGTGGGTCCAAACCGCACCTGGTCATGTTCTTCATAACGTTCATATTCCATAAGCTCCATTCAGAAGCTGGGCGTCGTGTGAGGCTGTAGCTCTTCTCTCCAGTCTAATAGACGGTGATGTCATTTTAAACCCTTATAATAAAAGAAGCTGAACTCAGTTTGTTTTTCTACTGAAAGTCGACCCGTTTTTCCCCAAATCTGGGCTCTAAACTATAAACAGACGGCGTCTCTTCAGTGATCTGCTCTGGAAACATCACTTTTAGAAAAAGAGCGGCGGAGATTTTTGGCCTTCAGCAGTAAATTCTGAGCATGTAGTGATGTGTGGAGATTATAAAACTCTGGTTCTGTTCATTTGAGGGAACTTTTACAAAAAATAAATAAGTCACAAAAATTCAGATGTAGAAACCCAAACCCACCCTGGAGAATAAGAGGTTAAACCCCCACTGGAAGCATATGTCTTTTTTTTGGATCCAAGCTAATGTCCTTTTTCCCCCAGACAAGGATAAACTAGGAAGCCTAGGACTCACCTGTGCCACGTCCTGCCATGGGGTGGCGTCATCCTCGCTGGGGTGGATGCCGTGGTTCCAGCGCCGCTGCACCACGTAAACCACCGGCTCCACTGAGATGTTGAACTTTGAGGACCAGCGAACCTCTAGCTGACCCGATGGCTGCTCCAGGAACACCAGCTCCTTCCTGGGCTTCAGAGGAGCTCCTGAAAGACCAGAAGAGAGAGAAAGGGCTCATTAAAGCACCGGGCAGTGGACTGGTACTGTGGATCGTTTGAGACCAGGAGGCAGTGAGCAGAAGAGTCAGTAGCCTAACTGCTGGAATCCAATATTTTATTATTACTAATGGAATTAATTTTATTTTAATAGTGTTTTTATTGAAGGATCATTTCTTTCCATTAAAATGTTCTACAATATGTAGCGTTCTAGTACTGAAATCTGCTCTTAAAGGCCTAAACTGACTTGGACTCGATGCGTCCAGGTCTCAGTCTTGACTGGAACTAGATTACTACCAAGTCTTGGTCTTAACTCAGGCTCGATGCGTCCAGGTCTTGGTCTTGACTGGGACTAGATTACTACCAAGTCTTGGTCTTAACTGAGGCTCGATGCGTCCAGGTCTTGGTCTTGACTGGGACTAGATTACTACCAAGTCTTGGTCTTAACTCAGACTCGATGCGTCCAGGTCTTGGTCTTGACTGGGACTAGATTACTACCAAGTCTTGGTTTTAACTCAGACTCGTGTGTCCAGGTCTTGGTCTTGACTGGAACTAGATTACTACCAAGTCTTGGTCTTAACTCAGGCTCGATGCGTCCAGGTCTCGATCTTGACTGGAACTAGATTACTACCAAGTCTTGGTCTTAACTCAGGCTCGATGCGTCCAGGTCCTGGTCTTGACTGGGACTAGATTACTACCAAGTCTTGGTCTTAACTCAGACTCGATGTGTCCAGGTCTTGGTCTTGACTGGAACTAGATTACTACCAAGTCTTGGTCTTAACTCAGGCTCGATGCGTCCAGGTCTCGATCTTGACTGGAACTAGATTACTACCAAGTCTTGGTCTTAACTGAGGCTCGATGCGTCCAGGTCTTGGTCTTGACTGGGACTAGATTACTACCAAGTCTTGGTCTTAACTCAGGCTCGATGCGTCCAGGTCTTGGTCTTGACTGGGACTAGATTACTACCAAGTCTTGGTCTTAACTCAGACTCGTGTGTCCAGGTCTTGGTCTAGACCGCACAATACCAGGCCACCAATCAAAACCGAGCTCTTTCTCATAGGTCAGTCTTAAAGGCACAGAGACAAAAACAGCCTGGGATAAAAAAACGGATGGAAAATAAATGTAAAAATGAACTGTGACTGTTTTTGGTCCATAATGTCAAACAAATTTCATAAGTTGATCTCACAGAAAAAATAGGGGTCTCACTTTGTTTGGACAGTCCACTATAGATTATTGATAGATGTTCTAATTGGTAACAAACTATCTGTGGAAACTCAGTTGATTCTAAACAGTGGTGGGGTTAGGACCAGGGTTAGGACGGCGACCAGAGTGAGGGTTGGGTTCAGGTTTTGGGTTGAGGTTAAGGTTAGGATTAGTGTCAGGTTTAGGTTTAACCTTTTCAACTCCTTGGGACCACCGGTGGTTAAGCTCCATTCAGAAGCTGGGCGTCGTGTGAGGCTGTAGCTCTTCTCTCCAGTCTAATAGACGGTGACGTCATTTTAAACCCTTATAATAAAAGAAGCTGAACTCAGTTTGTTTTTCTACTGAAAGTCGACCCGTTTTTCCCCAAATCTGGGCTCTAAACTATAAACAGCCGGCGTCTCTTCAGTGATCTGCTCTGGAAACACCACTTTTAGAGAACAACACAAAGAGCGGCCGAGATTTTTGGCGTTCAGCAGTAAATTGTGAGCGTGTAGTGATATGTGGAGATCATAAAACACACGGTCTGATCATCTGAGGGGAACTTTTATGAAAATAAATAAATAAATAAATAAATAAAATAAAAATTTACATTTATTTCACGCAGTTACTGAATAATTTGCCTTACAATTTGGTCATGAAAATTCAGATGGACCAACCAAAACAGACCCTGGAGAATAAGAGGTTAAAGAAAATGATGGTCAATTTTGTAGATATTTAATTGAAAGTAAATTCAGTATCTACAAAATATCTATAGTGGACTCTCCAAATAAAGTGTTACCAAAATATAGAACATGGGCCTTTTATTAATCTCCAGTAGGCCTCCTTATGTGGTGCCTGACACCGCATGACGTACTGGCGGCTGAACCTCGTCCCTACTTTTGTCCATTTTGTCCAAATATGTCTTGGCTGATTGACTACATTTGAAATAAGAGAAAAATGTTTGATTTTTTAAAAACCCTCCCTTAAAATTCCTGCTCCAGCGCTGCTCACTATTCCGGGTTACGTCTCTATGAAGCGGTACCTTGTTTCCCAGCTTGTGCTGCCCCAGCTCATTCTAATTATTGTCACTAAGCTACGGCCTTTTCATCTTGAGACACATAGAGCATCGTTTCTCAAAAAGGACGCCCCACTGGATCTCCAAAGCGTTACCCAAGCGTGCATAAAGCTGCGCAAGTGTAGGCAACCACTTTTCCCACATGCCGGTTACTCCCACTCAACCCTCAAAGCCGTAATAAACGCTTCCATGTGTAATAAATTAAAGATTTATTAAGTACAGGGCTTATGAAGACCCAGAGAAAAAACTCCAGAGAAATGTTCTGCCGTGGAAGATTAACTCTCTGCACCCAATTCATAACAGCTGCGAAGGAAAGAGCTGTTGATGGAACTGGAGAGTTTAATGACATGGCGATGGAGAAAGAGGAGCAGCAAATAACTCCCATTCATCTCCATAAATCAGCTCTGAACCCCAAACAGCCTCCGTCGTCGTGGAAATGATTCGGGGGGTGTCCGTCTCTGGAGGGGGACGACGGTGGATGGCACGGGCTTAACCCTTAGAGGGCAAGCGTTAGTTTTATGTAAATGTAACTACTGGGGCTGTCGGATTCCTCGAACAATTAATTGGGATTAACTGTATTATTTTACAGCGCGGTGGCGTGGTGGGTAGCGCTGTCGCCTCACAGTGACGAGGGCCTGGGTTCGATTCCCCGGCCGGGTGACCGGGGTCCTCTCTGTGTCTGCGTGGGGTTCCTCTGGGTTCTCCGGTTTCCTCCCACAGTCCAAAGACATGCAGTCAGGCCAACTGGACATGACAAATTGCTCCTTGGTGTGATTGTGTATGTCTGTCTGTCTGCCCTGCGATGGACTGGCGACCTGTCCAGGGTGTATCCTGCCTTCCGCCCAATGACTGCTGGAATAGGCTCCAACACCCCCCCGCGACCCTGACGGAGAAGCGGCTTAAAAATGAATGAATGAATGTATTATTTTATGTAGTTAATCCTGATTAAGTACACTCATTTGCCTAACTTTGACCACAGCAATGTCCAGTGTCCACCTATGAGAGCAGCATAAAGTGCGCTGCACCTGGGCTTTAGCCTGCACCACTAAGGATGGGTCAAAGGGTCAAATCAACTTTCCTGCTGTCGGGAGAAAAGCTCTCATCTCAATTTTTGCCGATTTTAAGTTTATGCCATATTTTGCATAAAAATGCATGTTGTTCTTTACATTGTGTGTAAATCTCATGATGAATGGACCAAAATAAATGGCTAAAATTGGTAAGATGTTCTGCAGTCATATTAATATTTGGCATATATATGGAATGTAATATATGGAATATATATATATATATATATATAAAGTAAAATATAAATATGGACATAAGAATAATAACATAGCTAAAATCAGCACTAGCAGTCCGAATTTATGTGCACTGGTCAGGCATAACATTATGACTCTCAGTGATCCTATGAGTGGTCAGGACCCCCATGGACCCTCACAGAGCAGGTACTATTTGGGTGGTGAACAATGTAAAAGGGGGTAACAGAGTATCAGAGAAACAGATGGACTACAGTCTGTAACTGTAGAACTACAGAGAGCCGCTATACAGTAAGTGGACAATGATAAACTGGACAATGAGTGTAGAAACAAGGAGGTGGTCAGAAAGTTACGGCTGACCGGTGTATATTCCCAAAACATAAGCCTTGCACCTTCAGTGCTGAGCAAACTTCAGGCATCAAACAAGACTTGGCTAGTGGGCTCCGGCCGTTCAAGGGGGAAACCTGAACTATGGCTTTAATGGATGTTTGGTTCTGAAACAGATAAGTTCAGAGCGGAGCTCGCAGCCAGATGGAGTGATCCCTCAGCAGCCGTAAAAGGGGGGTTAGAACCTCTCTGGAGAACAGCTGTGCGGTATTGCGCTGCGGTTTCTCAGCTAGCACATGTGCCTAACACCTCCTCCAAGCAAAACGTGGGTAACTACAACAATCCCGCAGCATTCCTGCTCCAACCGCTGCTGGAACATCTCCTTCATGACAATGAGTACTCACTCACAGCTTCACACAGAGAACCGGCTTCCAGTCATAATCGGCGTCTCCAGCCGTCGTCCAAAGCCAGCCGCAGAGTTCTTCCAAGAACCACACCAGCGTAGCGTTCCTTCCAAAGGCTGCATGCCTCGAACCGCCGGTGTGGCTGACTTTTTAACTGCCTTCTTCATCCTTCAGTGAGGGAAGCTTCTATTTTCAGCTGCGAGGTTCAGCGCCGTGGATCACGAGCTTCACTAATCTCGCCGCAAGTTGGCTCGGCAACAATATCAAGGACTGACGTCCTGACAACCACGTCCATGTTGGTTGTTGGGCGACGCTACTTCCGAAAAGACATACCTTTCAGTTTTTGAACCTCTGGCTAGCGACTCTGACTCCTCCGTCCAAACATTTGGATCTTTTCTTTTCTCTCGTCTCGCCCCAGCAGTCGTAAGTGAACGGGACGCTGCTGAAAATGCCTGAAACCGCAGGTTTCACAGCTCATGCTTCTACAGAGGTGACCTCACCACTTCTGACACAGCGGTTACCGTGAAACCCGTGAGCCCACGTTAACCCCTTAAAATCCCAGGCTTATTACTCTGGAACTACAGGGACTTCAGTGCAAACGGACGAGCTATTCTCATGTTATAGACGTGCGTAATAAGGTTTGGGCCTGCTGGTCGGCCCTGACCATTCAAGGGGTTAAAGAATGTGTGTTCTGTCGTTCTCTGTTGTAATGTAAGTGCTAAATGGGTCGTTCTAGACAAACATCCATTTCTGTGTCCCTCGTGTTTAGAGATATATTCCACTTTAAAAACATGTTAGGGTTACAATTCATTTACATTTTAAAATAAAACAAGGAGTAATTTTAAGAGTTGTTCCTTCTTGAGCCTCAAATCAGCAACACTGGTTTCTAAATCAATCATCTAGAACTCCAAGCACCACAGAAGAGCTCGTCCTCAGAGTCGTGGTCAGGCTGAGGTCATATTTTGAAGAAAAAACATTTTTTTCTGCAATTTAAACTGCAATAATCTCTACATGACTATGAAACATATTATTTAAATGATAAAAGAAAAGAAATACAATAAAAAATATATAATAAAAGTCTCCCAGGAGTCGTGTCACTGGTGTTACCGCGTAACAAAAAACTCTTATTTTGAAATAAAAGTCACGCCGATGACGTCACTCGAACTCCTTTGACCTGTTTTCTGAGGATCTATGGAGAGAAGCTCATGGTGAGTCCACTGTGTCTCTCAGTTCTCAGAGATCTTCTCATTCAGCTCATGATCTCATACGAAGCTTCTAGCTGACGTCACTGGTGTGACCGAATTTATTCTGAGGTCACTGTGAAAAAATAGAATATAAATGGATTAAATTCCATATTTTAGTGGACGTTCCCTGATGGACAGCGTGTGGTTTGATGTTCTCTAGCAGTTACTTTGTAAAACCCAGTCACATGTTGCCAATATCACACGTGACGCTGCTCAGCCAATCAGATCTGTGCGTTACAATGAGCTCTGAGACTCGAGTCATTGACGCAACACAAGAGATTGACGAGGAGAGAAACAGCAGTCAGAGAAGAAAGTGAGTCAGAGGGAAGTTATTCCACATGACGTGACCTAAAAAGAGAAAACTGACAGTAAATGTTGCTGAAATCTGACCGAACTGGACTTTATTTGATCTGATGTTCAGTAAATGTTGGTGAAATCTGACCGAACTGGACTTTATTTGATCTGATGTTCAGTAAATGTTGGTGAAATCTGACCGAACTGGACTTTATTTGATCTGATGTTCAGTAAAAGTTGTTGAAATCTGACCGAACTGGACTTTATTTGAGCTGATGTTCAGTAAATGTTGGTGAAATCTGACCGAACTGGACTTTATTTGATCTGACGTTCAGTAAAAGTTGTTGAAATCTGACCGAACTGGACTTTATTTGATCTGATGTTCAGTAAATGTTGGTGAAATCTGACTGAACTGGACTTTATTTGATCTGACGTTCAGTAAAAGTTGTTGAAATCTGACCGAACTGGACTTTATTTGATCTGATGTTCAGTAAATGGTGTTGAAATCTGACCGACCTGGACTTTATTTGATCTGATGTTCAGTAAAAGTTGTTGAAATCTGACCGAACTGGACTTTATTTGATCTGATGTTCAGTAAAAGTTGTTGAAATCTGACCGAACTGGACTTTATTTGATCTGATGTTCAGTAAATGTTGGTGAAATCTGACCGAACTGGACTTTATTTGATCTGATGTTCAGTAAATGTTGTTGAAATCTGACCGAACTGGACTTTATTTGATCTGATGTTCAGTAAATGTTGGTGAAATCTGACTGAACTGGACTTTATTTGATCTGATGTTCAGTAAAAGTTGTTGAAATCTGACCGAACTGGACTTTATTTGATCTGACGTTCAGTAAAAGTTGTTGAAATCTGACCGAACTGGACTTTATTTGATCTGATGTTCAGTAAATGTTGGTGAAATCTGACTGAACTGGACTTTATTTGATCTGACGTTCAGTAAAAGTTGTTGAAATCTGACCGAACTGGACTTTATTTGATCTGACGTTCAGTAAATGTTGTTGAAATCTGACCGAACTGGACTTTATTTGATCTGACGTTCAGTAAAAGTTGTTGAAATCTGACCGAACTGGACTTTATTTGATCTGATGTTCAGTAAATGTTGGTGAAATCTGACCGAACTGGACTTTATTTGAGCTGATGTTCAGTAAATGTTGGTGAAATCTGACCGAACTGGACTTTATTTGATCTGACGTTCAGTAAAAGTTGTTGAAATCTGACCGAACTGGACTTTATTTGATCTGATGTTCAGTAAATGTTGGTGAAATCTGACTGAACTGGACTTTATTTGATCTGACGTTCAGTAAAAGTTGTTGAAATCTGACCGAACTGGACTTTATTTGATCTGATGTTCAGTAAATGGTGTTGAAATCTGACCGACCTGGACTTTATTTGATCTGATGTTCAGTAAAAGTTGTTGAAATCTGACCGAACTGGACTTTATTTGATCTGATGTTCAGTAAAAGTTGTTGAAATCTGACCGAACTGGACTTTATTTGATCTGATGTTCAGTAAATGTTGGTGAAATCTGACCGAACTGGACTTTATTTGATCTGATGTTCAGTAAATGTTGTTGAAATCTGACCGAACTGGACTTTATTTGATCTGATGTTCCGTAAATGTTGGTGAAATCTGACCGAACTGGACTTTATTTGATCTGATGTTCATTAAATGTTGGTGAAATCTGACCGAACTGGACTTTATTTGATCTGATATTCAGTAAAAGTTGTTGAAATCTGACCGAACTGGACTTTATTTGATCTGACGTTCAGTAAAAGTTGTTGAAATCTGACCGAACTGGACTTTATTTGATCTGATGTTCAGTAAATGTTGGTGAAATCTGACTGAACTGGACTTTATTTGATCTGACGTTCAGTAAAAGTTGTTGAAATCTGACCGAACTGGACTTTATTTGATCTGATGTTCAGTAAATGGTGTTGAAATCTGACCGACCTGGACTTTATTTGATCTGATGTTCAGTAAAAGTTGTTGAAATCTGACCGAACTGGACTTTATTTGATCTGATGTTCAGTAAAAGTTGTTGAAATCTGACCGAACTGGACTTTATTTGATCTGATGTTCAGTAAATGTTGGTGAAATCTGACCGAACTGGACTTTATTTGATCTGATGTTCAGTAAATGTTGGTGAAATCTGACCGAACTGGACTTTATTTGATCTGATGTTCAGTAAATGTTGGTGAAATCTGACTGAACTGGACTTTATTTGATCTGATGTTCAGTAAAAGTTGTTGAAATCTGACCGAACTGGACTTTATTTGATCTGACGTTCAGTAAAAGTTGTTGAAATCTGACCGAACTGGACTTTATTTGATCTGATGTTCAGTAAATGTTGGTGAAATCTGACTGAACTGGACTTTATTTGATCTGACGTTCAGTAAAAGTTGTTGAAATCTGACCGAACTGGACTTTATTTGATCTGATGTTCAGTAAATGGTGTTGAAATCTGACCGACCTGGACTTTATTTGATCTGATGTTCAGTAAAAGTTGTTGAAATCTGACCGAACTGGACTTTATTTGATCTGACGTTCAGTAAAAGTTGTTGAAATCTGACCGAACTGGACTTTATTTGATCTGATGTTCATTAAATGTTGGTGAAATCTGACCGAACTGGACTTTATTTGATCTGATATTCAGTAAATGTTGTTGAAATCTGACCGAACTGGACTTTATTTGATCTGATGTTCAGTAAAAGTTGTTGAAATCTGACCGAACTGGACTTTATTTGATCTGACGTTCAGTAAAAGTTGTTGAAATCTGACCGAACTGGACTTTATTTGATCTGACGTTCAGTAAATGTTGTTGAAATCTGACCGAACTGGACTTTATTTGATCTGACGTTCAGTAAAAGTTGTTGAAATCTGACCGAACTGGACTTTATTTGATCTGATGTTCAGTAAATGTTGTTGAAATCTGACCGAACTGGACTTTATTTGATCTGACGTTCAGTAAAAGTTGTTGAAATCTGACCGAACTGGACTTTATTTGATCTGACGTTCAGTAAATGTTGTTGAAATCTGACCGAACTGGACTTTATTTGATCTGACGTTCAGTAAAAGTTGTTGAAATCTGACCGAACTGGACTTTATTTGATCTGATGTTCAGTAAAAGTTGTTGAAATCTGACCGAACTGGACTTTATTTGATCTGATGTTCAGTAAATGTTGTTGAAATCTGACCGAACTGGACTTTATTTGATCTGACGTTCAGTAAAAGTTGTTGAAATCTGACCGAACTGGACTTTATTTGATCTGACGTTCAGTAAAAGTTGTTGAAATCTGACCGAACTGGACTTTATTTGATCTGACGTTCAGTAAAAGTTGTTGAAATCTGACCGAACTGGACTTTATTTGATCTGATGTTCAGTAAATGGTGTTGAAATCTGACCGACCTGGACTTTATTTGATCTGATGTTCAGTAAAAGTTGTTGAAATCTGACCGAACTGGACTTTATTTGATCTGATGTTCAGTAAAAGTTGTTGAAATCTGACCGAACTGGACTTTATTTGATCTGATGTTCAGTAAATGTTGGTGAAATCTGACCGAACTGGACTTTATTTGATCTGATGTTCAGTAAATGTTGTTGAAATCTGACCGAACTGGACTTTATTTGATCTGATGTTCAGTAAATGTTGGTGAAATCTGACCGAACTGGACTTTATTTGATCTGATGTTCATTAAATGTTGGTGAAATCTGACCGAACTGGACTTTATTTGATCTGATATTCAGTAAAAGTTGTTGAAATCTGACCGAACTGGACTTTATTTGATCTGATGTTCATTAAATGTTGGTGAAATCTGACCGAACTGGACTTTATTTGATCTGATATTCAGTAAATGTTGTTGAAATCTGACCGAACTGGACTTTATTTGATCTGATGTTCAGTAAAAGTTGTTGAAATCTGACCGAACTGGACTTTATTTGATCTGACGTTCAGTAAAAGTTGTTGAAATCTGACCGAACTGGACTTTATTTGATCTGACGTTCAGTAAATGTTGTTGAAATCTGACCGAACTGGACTTTATTTGATCTGACGTTCAGTAAAAGTTGTTGAAATCTGACCGAACTGGACTTTATTTGATCTGATGTTCAGTAAATGTTGGTGAAATCTGACTGAACTGGACTTTATTTGATCTGACGTTCAGTAAAAGTTGTTGAAATCTGACCGAACTGGACTTTATTTGATCTGATGTTCAGTAAATGGTGTTGAAATCTGACCGACCTGGACTTTATTTGATCTGATGTTCAGTAAAAGTTGTTGAAATCTGACCGAACTGGACTTTATTTGATCTGATGTTCAGTAAAAGTTGTTGAAATCTGACCGAACTGGACTTTATTTGATCTGATGTTCAGTAAATGTTGGTGAAATCTGACCGAACTGGACTTTATTTGATCTGATGTTCAGTAAATGTTGGTGAAATCTGACCGAACTGGACTTTATTTGATCTGATGTTCAGTAAATGTTGGTGAAATCTGACTGAACTGGACTTTATTTGATCTGATGTTCAGTAAAAGTTGTTGAAATCTGACCGAACTGGACTTTATTTGATCTGACGTTCAGTAAAAGTTGTTGAAATCTGACCGAACTGGACTTTATTTGATCTGATGTTCAGTAAATGTTGGTGAAATCTGACTGAACTGGACTTTATTTGATCTGACGTTCAGTAAAAGTTGGTGAAATCTGACCGAACTGGACTTTATTTGATCTGATGTTCAGTAAATGGTGTTGAAATCTGACCGACCTGGACTTTATTTGATCTGATGTTCAGTAAAAGTTGTTGAAATCTGACCGAACTGGACTTTATTTGATCTGACGTTCAGTAAAAGTTGTTGAAATCTGACCGAACTGGACTTTATTTGATCTGATGTTCATTAAATGTTGGTGAAATCTGACCGAACTGGACTTTATTTGATCTGATATTCAGTAAATGTTGTTGAAATCTGACCGAACTGGACTTTATTTGATCTGATGTTCAGTAAAAGTTGTTGAAATCTGACCGAACTGGACTTTATTTGATCTGACGTTCAGTAAAAGTTGTTGAAATCTGACCGAACTGGACTTTATTTGATCTGACGCTCAGTAAATGTTGTTGAAATCTGACCGAACTGGACTTTATTTGATCTGACGTTCAGTAAAAGTTGTTGAAATCTGACCGAACTGGACTTTATTTGATCTGATGTTCAGTAAATGTTGTTGAAATCTGACCGAACTGGACTTTATTTGATCTGACGTTCAGTAAAAGTTGTTGAAATCTGACCGAACTGGACTTTATTTGATCTGACGTTCAGTAAATGTTGTTGAAATCTGACCGAACTGGACTTTATTTGATCTGACGTTCAGTAAAAGTTGTTGAAATCTGACCGAACTGGACTTTATTTGATCTGATGTTCAGTAAAAGTTGTTGAAATCTGACCGAACTGGACTTTATTTGATCTGATGTTCAGTAAATGTTGTTGAAATCTGACCGAACTGGACTTTATTTGATCTGACGTTCAGTAAAAGTTGTTGAAATCTGACCGAACTGGACTTTATTTGATCTGATGTTCAGTAAATGTTGTTGAAATCTGACCGAACTGGACTTTATTTGATCTGACGTTCAGTAAATGTTGTTGAAATCTGACCGAACTGGACTTTATTTGATCTGACGTTCAGTAAAAGTTGTTGAAATCTGACCGAACTGGACTTTATTTGATCTGATGTTCAGTAAATGTTGTTGAAATCTGACCGAACTGGACTTTATTTGATCTGACGATCAGCTGTCGACTGTATAAGATGCTGATATTATTCCTACTTGGCTACTTCAGTAAACGGTATATGGCGCTGAGTCAGGATGCAGGTCAGACGTTATGTATCTGATCTAGAGGAACAAAACTGAACCACAAAGCTGCAAAAGCCAATTAAATTCTTCCTGATATCCTGAAGTCTGAAAGCTGTAAATGCCAGTCCATACTTCTGTCCTCATGTTTATAAGTGCAAAGTCAAAAGACCTTATGTGTGTTAATGTAGTAGAGTGGAAATAAATGAGAGAACAGAAATAATCTTGCGTGAATGCACTTCTTTCCCTCACTGTAACACGCAGGCTGTTTCCTTTTTTCAGGCAGAATGCGTCACACTCGTGCCTGAAACCCGGAGTACATATGGCCCTCAGCGTGAAGGCCGAGGGTCTGGCGGACTGGGTCGATACGGAGAGCACAAAGCACTCAGCTGTGTCTCGGCCCACGGTCAGGGACACACGCACAGCGCTTAACCGAGTCTGTGGTTCCCCACCTGCAGGAACATCTGACAGCGATCTGGAACACCAGCGACGCAACGCTCAATTTGGCCCCCGACTCGCAGCGAGGTTAATGGTTTCCAGCAACCTGGACCATCCTCCCTCCCGAAGAGCGAGGCACACGTAGAAACAATTACACTCTCCCCGCAATGAGCTAATAACGGCCGCTCTCCAGCGAACGGCGGACGGGCCTGGAACCCAATCAAGGCCTTTATGACCTACCTGCAAATGAGGGAGAAAGCAGCAAATCTGACAGCAATAACGAGCCATCCTGAACCGGCATTCCACATAATAAAGAGCGCAAAGGGTGAAGCAAAGTTCTAGCCTGTTCCACATGTAGAAGAAATGCCATCTGTGTTACTACGTGGGAATCATCTGAACCCCATGGCCTTTCAGTGTGGATGGAAGGAGCATCAATCTACTGGAGACTAACCTTCATACATCTTCAGACAGACAGAGAGACAGACAGACAGACAGATAGACAGATAGATAGATAGATAGATAGATAGATAGATAGATAGATAGATAGATAGATAGATAGATAGATAGATAGATAGATAGAGAGACAGATAGATAGATAGATAGATAGATAGATAGATAGACAGACAGACAGACAGACAGACAGAGAGACAGACAGACAGATAGACAGACAGATAGATAGATAGATAGATAGATAGATAGATAGATAGATAGATAGATAGATAGATAGATAGATAGATAGATAGATAGATAGATAGGCAGACAGAGAGATAGATAGATAGATAGATAGATAGATAGATAGATAGATAGATAGACAGACAGACAGACAGACAGACAGACAGATAGATAGATAGATAGATAGATAGATAGATAGATAGATAGATAGATAGATAGATAACATATGCTAATAGCTGTGTATTATGCCTGGGTGTATAAACATGTAGCAGTGCAATACAGGAATAATACAGTGCAATAATAATAATTAATAATTAATCAGCATTACTGTAACCTCCACTTTCAAACAGTAGCAAAACTAAAAAAAAAATCACGAAAATAAAAAATTTAAATAAAAATAATGTAAAAATCAACTTACAGCCGGTTGCAAGCTCTTAGAGAAGAAGAGTAATAAATAACGTCCTGTAATACTAATATAGAAATAAAGCTAATAGTTGGGGATATAGTTTCTTTTGATCTCTCTAAAGTTCAATCTGCCCTGATATCACAGACCTTTATAACAGGAGCTCATCACCATGACCATAAAAATGCAGACGATACCCTGCACTCATTTACACTAATCCTCAGAAATGAACACAATGCCTCCACAAGACGCAATACCCGAAGACATGCTAGGGGGCAGCATACCACGACGTGACCTGTCGTCAGCAGCGGACTGAACAAACCATGACAACAATCACGACAACGGCCAGTTTCAAAGAGAGGCCAACACGTACGGTCCTAGTGATCCGAAGTTATGCCTATAAACAGTCGTACCTATAAATAAAATACAATATAAACGTACAGGCAAGGATTTAATTTGACTCATTCTAACAATATTCTGCAATAATATGGAAATCTGAAGAAATTAGTACCATCAAACTACAATCCTGGAGTTTCTTACCCTAATTCTAACCTTAAGGGCCTCAACTGAGTCACCCAAAAAGGAAGTTTTAACCCTCTATTTCACGGAGTTGCCATATGGCAACAATTACTTCATCTCAATTTTACTAAAGGGCAGTGATATCAAATCTGTGTTTACCTGTTTTAATGTGGAATAGAGGTCTTTTACTTTGAAAGGACACATTTTGTATGATTTCACACAATCAGGAATTTTTATTATGATGTTGTTATTTCCATACATTCCAAATATCAATTGAAATTGTATCAATTTACAATATTTGCCAATCTTGAGTCGTACGTTTCCAGTATAAGTTGGACTTGTTTGGTCTTGTTTTCAAGAAAAATCATTTTTAGGGGAAAAAATTGATTTTATGGGCATTGTTGCCATATGGCAACAATTTACCAAATACCTTACTTAAGTAATATACATTTACATTACATGTATATATAATTTGGAAGGAAGAAATGAAGAAAGGAAGAAAGGAAGAAATTCCTTCCAAATTTTCCATTATTTAAGCAATTTTAAATAACAAAATTAAAAGAGTTTTCTCATGTCTAACTAATTCATGCACTAGAGGATTAAAGCCGTTTTCTCAGCGAAGCCGGACTCTCGAACGCAGCCCACACAAACGGCAGTGTGGGTGATAAGAAATTAACAAAGCTAAGAAAGACAGTGTGGAGACCAGCTGGCCACAAAACCAGACTTTTCGGCCTCCGCTAACTACAGGGCAACTTTAAATCTGCTCAGCGGTCCAGTTTGAGTCTCGTTAGCCGGTAAATTTCATCCTGTCTTGCATAAAAAAGTTTAGATCTGGTCAAATGATGCACAGTCTGTTGATTTTGTAAGTGAACGTCAGTCACATCCCCTCCAGAGAACGCAGTTCTTGCTCTGTTTATTTGCTGTGTTTATCTTTCTGGAAAACAAATAAAACATAAAATGTGCCATAACTTTTGCACACGTTTTATATTTTATTCCCCCCCCAGTGTGTCACTTTTTTCACTTACAAAAATCAATAGAACATGGAATTCGGTCACTTCTGCATATTATCTACACTCTGTTTTTAAAATAATACCTTCAGAACCTTCAGCGGGCTATGCTGCACAGTTTTCTATGGACAAATGAACAAGCAGCAAACTGACAAAAGCAACAGCAAAGCAGAAAGCTCCTGTCTCCCTCCAGAGCCTCCACTGTAACAAGAATCCATAAGCTGTGTGAATGAAAGTGAGAGGCTAGAGTCATGGAGGAGTTGACTGTATATATGATATACACTAAGCGGCCAAAAGTATGTGGACACCTGGCCATCACACATATATGAGCTTGTTGGACTTCTCATTCAAAAACATGGGCATTAATATGAAGTAACAGCTTCCACTAGTCTGGGAAGTTTTCTGCAAGATTTTGGAGAGTGTGAGCATTTGTGCCCGTTCAGTCAAAAGAGCATTTGTGAGGTTAGTTATTGATTTCGGACGAGAGGGCCTGTCATGCTTGGTTGAGGTCAGGGCTCTGTGCAGGCCACTGGAGTTCCTCCACACCAAACTGGTCAAACCATTCCTTTATGGCACTCACTTTGTGCAAAGGGGCTCAGCCATGCTGGAACAGGAAAACTGCTGACACAAAGCTGGAAGCAGATAACTGTGCAAAATGTCTTTGTGCTGTAGCATCAACATCACCCTTCACTGCAACTGAGAGCCCAAACCCTGAAAAACAGCCCAGCCCATCATCCCTCCTCCACCAAACTTTACTGTGGGCACTGTTCATTCCAGTAGGTAACGTTCTCCTGACATCCACCAAACCCAGATTCATCATCAGACTGCCAGGTAGAGAAGCTGATTCATCACTCCTGAGAACATGTTTCCACTGCTCCGTAGTCCAGCGACGGTGCTTTACACCCCTCCAGCCGACACTTGGCATTGCGCATAGTGATCTTAGGCTTGCGTGCAACTGCTCAGCCATTGAGACCCATTTCATGAAGCTTTTGATGCACAATTCTTGTGCTCTCCAAGTCTGCGTAGTCTACCGCTTCATGGCTGAGCTGTTGTTGCTCCTTGATCCTTTGATTTCACTATAATATTTCACAATAAGGAATTTCACAAACTGATTTTGGACCTATGACGGTGCCACACTCTACTCAACCCATTCTACTGCCAGTGTAAGTCTATGGAGACTGCATGGCTATGTACTTGATTTTAGGTACCAGTTACCAGGGAGCATGCCTGAAACACCTGAACTCAATAATTAGAAGGTATGTCCGCATACTTTTGGCCACATAATGTATATACAACTCACTGATTGGAAGACGCAAAATAATGCAACTAGTTGACTGATCATTTTAATGGCTTGGCAGCCCTAATTATAATGTCTGCCCAAATAGCCTTAAGTGGTATAGCTAAGACTTTATGAAAGCACTGTATTGTAATATTTATGTATTGTCATACAGGGCATTTACATACCTTTATAGAGGTTCCTGGGCACCTGGCAGGTGTGTCCACAGCCATTAGGGCAGCACTTTCTGTGGGTGGGGCATTCTGCGTCCTCCTCGCAGCTCTCCACACAAGCGGCGGCAAATCCGCTGGCCCGGTCTGGCGCCGGACAGTCGCCCTGCTTCGCCGCCTCGACACTGCGCAAAAACTCACAACTCGTCAGGCACTCGTAATGTTTCTTCGGAAACAGAGTCTGGACAGAAAGAAAGAGAGAGGAATAATCAGGGGGTGGGGTCAGTGAGGGTGGTTTGGGGGGGTATTACATTTCGGACAGCGCATTAGGCAGAGCTTTATTTGAAGGCTGCCTACATAGGACTTCATAACTCAGGTATAAGCATTGAATAACATCTTAATAATAATAATAATAATAATAATACTTTTATTTTATAAAGCGCCTTTCAAGAGACCCAAGGACACTGTACAATACAAAAAAAGTAAAACAGAAATTCATTAAGATTTATAACAATATATAAAATAAACTAAGAAAAAGAAAAAAATATATATATATATAAAATAACAACAATAAAAATAAAACAATAATAAAAGACTTAGCTAAAATAAATAGAAGTTCGAGAGAAATTCTCACTCAAATGCTAGCTGGAAGAGATAGGTTTTAAGACCGGCTTTAAAACATGATAGAGATGATGATGTACGGAGCTGTAGTGGAAGCCCATTCCAGAGTTTTGGGCCAGCAACACCAAACGCTCTATCACCTAGAGTACGGAATTTTGTAGAAGGCACAATTAGGAGATGAGAGTAAGAGGAGCGTAAAGTGCGAGTTGGAACATACATCTGAAGTAGATTACCCAAATAAGTGGGGGCAAGATCATGGAGAGATTTAAAAACAGTTACCAGTATTAAACCAATATGGTTTAATGTTCATGAACGGCTTATGTTGGTAATCAAAACATACACGTATAATAGGGCATAATATAAAGGGGAACTCCATCAATCAGATGTAAACAGAGTCGTTCAGAGCGGTTTGGTGTGAAACGCTCCGTTCTAGATAAACTAACCGAGTCAGAACCGTTCACAGTGGTGGTGATGGGAACCAGACGTCCCTCTAAAAGCTCCTCTCAGAAAGTTCCTACATGAACTGGTTCTGAATTCACTGCCTGATGACTGAGACGCTGTTTTATGAGAGTTTAGAGAACTTCAACTCCATTCATGGTGGAGGGAGACATGCAGGGCGCTGTGCGGCAAAATAGTCCCCAAAGAAAACTCATTATTCCAGATTTTCCACTATTTTCCATCATCAACATTCCATAGAAGCTCAGAAGGCTCGTGTAGGTTCTCTGGTGGTTCTGGATGGTAAATAAAGTGTCTATATTTGTGTTGTAGTCATGGCGACGCCTGGTTCCTATCACCACCACTGTAAAGACATTGGAATCATTTCACAACAAAACAAAACCCCTGGAATGAATAACTGAAATGAAGCTCTTTCGGTGGCCATGAACAACTTTGTTGCACGTCTCTGGAATTTTGGACCACTCTTCTTTTGCAATCTGCCCCAGATCTCTAAAATATGAAGAGTGCTGCTCTGAGATCTCTCCACGGGTGTTCTATGAGATTGAGATCTGGACACATCAGTGGCCACTTCATAGCAGTTCCGTGCAGTTCTTTGGTAGTGTTTCATGATGCCATGCACACATTCCAGAAGCAGCAAAGCAACCCAAAACATCTGTGAACCTCCTCCATGTGCTCTTTTCTTTAAAGGCCTCGTTTTCTCTTCTGTAAACAGAACAATGATGTGCTTCACCGAAAAAGGTCTATTTTGGTCTCATCTGTCCACAGGATATTCTCCTGGAAGGGTTTTGGCTTCGTAAGGTAGCCAAAGTTTTTGCAAATTCCAGGCTGGCTTTTTATGCCTCTGTGTCAGCAGTGGGCTCCTCCTGGGCCTCCGACACTGTTGTATCTCATTTCTTCAGCTCAGCTTGAACTCGTCTGGAAGTCAATCGAGGTTCTTGTTTGGAAGTCGATCAATAACGCGACTGCAATTTAAATTGTGCTATTTTAATAATCGAGATTCAGGCCTGATTTATTTCACCCAAGAAGACCAGAATAACCACCTTCCTGGTCTTGAGGCTCGACCCCTAAACATAGCCCGCCAGACTGCCAGTACGTTGTGGTTGTGATGTCACAACACATGGAGGTTTGGTTGCCTCTGATTGGTCTAACCTCTTTGGTCTAATCTCATTGCTCCAAATTCGTATTCGGCTCAATTTCCCCTCTTAAAACCTCAATGTTTTTGAAAGTGTACACACTTAAAATGGGTTCTTCAAGGGTTCTTTAGTAAAGAAAATGGTTCTAAACAGAACCGTAAACACTCCACAACCCACGCACATGCTGATAAAGTTCTGTTCATGGTGAAATGGTTCGTTAGATTTATGGAGAATGTGCTGTACGTGGTTCTATATAGCACCTTCTGAAAAGAGTTCTACATAGCACCAATACAAGCTTAATACTGTAACAATAGCAGAACCCGTTTTGGTGCTATATAGAACCATATACAACACATTCTCCATCGTTCTGAGGAACTAGCTCACCATGCAAAGAACCATTCAAACAAATGGGTCTTTTAGTGTTTATGGTTCCATATAGAACCACTGTCTTTACTGAAGAACCATCTTTTTTAAGAACCTAATGCCGATTAAAGCCTAAAGTGCCCGTCCGTGCCCAGAGAGGTCAGCTACCGGGCCACAGGCTGCACACATCTTGATGACGCTGCGTACAGTTGACATAAGAAGGTTAAGATCTCCGGAGAGGGAGGGGCTCATGCGTTCCTATTTTCTTTTTCATTCCGCAATTCTTTCCTCTTCTTTAGTGTTTCCGTGCTCAGTGTGGTGCACAACTCAAAGGCTGACTCAAATTTCTCTGCGGAATTGTCCATCCATCCATTCTCCAAGCCACTGCTCCATCTGGGTTGCGGGGGGTGCTGGAGCCTATCCCAGCAGTCTTCAGGCGGAAGGCAGGATACACCCTGGACAGGTCGCCAGTCCATCACAGGGCAGACAGACAGACACAGACAGTCACTCACACCTAGGGGCAATTTAGCACGTCCAATTGGCCTGACTGCATGTCTTTGGGAGGAACCCAGAGAACCCGGAGGAAACCCATGCAGACACGGGGAGAACATGCAAACTCCAAACAGAGAGGACCCCGGTCACCCGGTCGGGGAATCGAATCCAGGACCTCCTCGCTACCCACCGCACCATCGTGCCGCCCTGCGGAATTGTTAAACTAGAAATTAATGGAAATTTACCTGCCTGAAATTCCAATCTCTTAGGATTTCGCAAAGGGTGCCAACAATATTGTCCAGTCCATTTTCAGAGCTCTGTGCGGAGTGATGGGTGGTCAGTGTAGTGGGTAACACCTCTGCCTTCTACACTGTAGACTGGGGTTCAATCCCCACCTGGGCAAACACCCTACACTATACCAATAAGAGCCCTTGGGCAAGACTCCCAACACCGCCTTCACCTCCCTGTGTAAACTGATCAAATTGTAAGTCGCTCTGGATAAGAGCGTCAGCCAAATGCCGTAAATATAAATAAGTGAGGTTGGCTTTTTTCTGCTTTTTGTGTTGTTCCAACTGCAAACAAGGAAAGAAACGCGAATAACAAAGCATTTTAATTTCAACAAATTTCTGGAAAAACTGCAAGGGTGCCAATATTTTTGGCCGTGATCCCGTCTGTGCAAGTAACATTTGAGTTAAGTATTTCCATGCTGGGACGTCGGGCAGACGTACCTCACACAGGTCTTGACACTGGTTCTCCTTCAGGTCCCATGATGCCTTGCAGGGTTCCAGACACTGGAGAAAGAGAAGATAGCAGACATTCATCACTGTACCGTGAGCTGAAACCACCATATTACATCAGCCAATTCAAATTTCTCATTCAAAAATCCTGGTGATCTACATGACGGTACAGCCGGCATCTTCAGAATTTTAGCCTGAACTACTAACTACACCGATCAGGCATAACATGATGACCACCTCCTCGTCTCTAGCTCACTGTCCACTTTATCAGCTCCACTGACCGTATAGCTGCACTCTGTAGTTCTACAGTTACAGACTGTAGTCCATCTGTTTCTCTGATACTCTGTTACCCTGTTCTTCAGTGGTCAGGACCCCCATGGACCCTCACAGAGCAGGTACTGTTTGGATGGTGGGTCATTCTCAGCACTGCAGTAACACTGACGTGGTGGCGGTGTGTTAGTGTGTGTTGCGCTGGTCTGAGTGGATCAGACACAGCACTGCTGGAGTTTTTAAACACCTCATTGTCACTGCTGGACTGTGAACAGTCCACCAACCAAACATATCCAGCCAACAGCGTCCTGTGACCACTGATGAAGGACCAGAGGATGACCAACACAAACTGTGCAGCAGCAGATGAGCTGTCGTCTCTGACTTTACATCTACAAGGTGGACCAACAGGGCAGGAGTGTCTAATAGAGTGGACAGTGAGTGGACACAGTGTTTAAAACCTCCAGCTGTGTCTGATCCACTCGCACCAGCACAACACTAACACACCACCACCACGTCAGCGTTACTGCAGTGCTGAGAATGATCCAAACTGTCAGACACTAAAAATTTGTGAGGCTGATGTCTCTGACTGAATTCTCCAGCTTCTCCTTTGAATTTTCACATTCCACCTTAAATGATGCAGCAGTAACATTCTGGCACCTCAGGCACCGTTTAAGGTGGAACTGGAAAACTGAACGAGAAGCTGGCGAAGAGACTTCAGCCTTAAATGAGACATTTTACAAGAATCTGTTCTACTTTTGCGGAAAAGTTTCCTGCTGGAGATGCGAGAAAAGTGGCCAAGCTAAAGCTTAAAGCAGAGCAAAGTCAGTCTGTGTTTATACATGTAGCCAGATGGTAGAAGGACATCAAATATTGTGGCTTCCAAGGTGTTTTGATTTTTGTTCAAAGGTAAGAGCAAAATAGCTCTTCTCGATACTTCAGTTGTGACTTCTGGACTTTTTACAGGAAGATGTGGACCAGCAGCCAGAAGGCTGTGAGTTTAAAACCCCTGCCCCACCTGCTCTGCTGTTGTTGCTGTGCTGCTCCCAGACTGGACACAGTTTGGCAGCAGAATGACCGATTTCCCACGTAGGATTGATAAACTATAACTATGTGCTTCCCCTGAGACGTGAGTCAAGCCACTCTGCAGCCCTATGATATGAAAAAAAAACGTTCATCCAAGCCTTCGTGCTTCACTCAGACTTAAAGACTCTGTCAAGAATCACGAATCCATCACGATAGAGAAAGTCCATGCTTCTAACTTTTGGCCTGGACGTCCCTTGCGCAAGCCTCACGCAGGCGGTTCCATGGCACGCTGATTACCCATCATAAACCCATTACACTTCAAACACTCAACCCAAACAAATGGTTAGAGAACCAGCAGACACAGCAGCTCATGGAACAGATGAGTCCCTGCAGCCTGGGCTTCGTTTGGCTGGGATACGTTAAGGGAATTGTGCAGTAGACGGATCCCAAACACATAAAGACACAACCTGGACCTCGAAAGAGACGTTCTGTTACTGCCGCACGGCACGCCGGTGGAACCGGAACACTGTACAACTGCTGACAACACAGACATGCAATATTCAGTACTTCGAAAAAACTCAGAGATCCAGCTTTCATTTCTTTAATTTACAGCTACAACAGCCGTTAAAGCTCCGTTCACTTTACGAGCCTCGTTAGATCTCTCCGACTCAGCGGTTCACACTAGTTCAGGTAAGAGACTCAAATCGGTCATTAATGTGATGAACTGGCCTGAAATGACCCTCATGAGCTCCTCCTACTCAGTGACGTCACGTGACTGAATCGCTGCATCATCAGCACAAACTAACGAGCAGAACGAGCTTCGCTGAGAAGATCATTAACTCTGATCAGCTCTCAGCTTCATTATTAGAGCCAGACGGAGGAGAAAAGGGTGAGACGAGCTGCTTTTCCACCGTCTACAGGCTTTAACGTCTGTTCGGCGCTGTTGCCACGGCAACAAAAGCACATGAATTCCGATCTGAGCATCACATTAAGGTCACATGACCACGAATCGGGTACGGACCACATATGAAAGTGGCTCAGGCCGAATTGAAAAAGATCAGGTTTGTGTCCACACGGCCCTGAAAACATCAGACCCGAGTCAGACCCGAGTCACTACTTCACCGTCATCACCTTTCCATATTTAATCAAGTTAATAAAAAGGCTTTGTGTTGTGGATACAGCGACGTCTGGTTCCTATCACCACCACTGTAAAGGATTCTGAGTCTGCAAGTTTCTCTACAATAAATCATTAAGCCTCTCTGAACTACACAGAGATGTCCTGTGAAATGTAGATTTTTGCATGACCAGGCAACACGTCCATGGCCACGTGGTGTCACTGGGAGCCTTGAGGCTCAAGCTTAAGCGTTAAAAGTGTAAAGTATTGTAAAAGTATCACAGAACCCCATAATATCCAGCTCTCTCGCACGCACCGCGGACACCGGAGAAGCCACCGTCCATCCGTTCTGCACTGACAGTGGCCGTTTCGCTGCTTTCGTCCTGTTTTCGCTATAACTGGAGACGTGATTTCATCCAGCGAATTACTATTTTACTCGTTTTAGGTCTGCATCTATTTTTGATTTGGATTCAAACGTCTTGCGCCACTGCTCCGCACTCGGCGCATCTCCCTCAGACACGTGGAACTGGTTTAGCTGGAGCTCATGCCTGGACACGCAGCAAAACAGACATTAATGTCTCTTTCTCTCCCTCTTTCCTCCCTCTCTTCCCCTCTATCTCTCCGAGCGCCCACAGCAAATCGAATTCAGCAAGGCCCAAACGCAACACAACATGAAAGTCCAAGCATGTCGGACAGAGTCTCGCAAGCGTTACCGCAGCAAAAGAGGCTTTCCATCGGCTATCGGAGCATCGCTGGCGCGGCCTGTCCCGCCGGGGACAGAGAAGATGAGGGAGAGGCGGAGCGGTGCAGCGCGCTTGGGCCCGGCCCAAACCATGCTAGGCCCGACTACACTAAAACCGCTCCAAACTGCACTCAGCTCTGGATCCGGTCATGGCTCAGCTATGCCGAGGCACCACAACACAGCCTACATTAGCACACGGCCGTTATTGGAAAAGACACGGGGGTCTGCGCCGTGTGGTCACGCGAAGGTTCACGCAGGAGTCAGCGGTTAACTTGAGTTAGTGTCCTAAGATCAGAGGGCTGTGCGTTCTATAAGATTATACCAGGATGAAAAAGGGAAACTTGCCATTAATGCGCACCACATACAGTACTGTGCGAAAGTCTTGGCACCCAAGACACATTTTTTAAAATCTATTTATTTGTGTGGTTTGTGTTTATTTGCTGAGAAAAGTGTTAATATTTGAATAAACTAAATGTATAGAATATTAATTAATAATGATTTTATATATATATATATATATATATATATATATATATATATATATATATATATATATATGGTGATGTTCTGGATGTCAGTGTGTTTGTTTCCCCATCTCCAAGCCTCTCCTCCTCGAGGAAGTCCAGTATTATATGTAGTCATAAAGCAGCTACTGGTTTGACCAATCAGTGCTCAGTAAATTGAGCTCATGATGTAATTGATGATATTAACGAGTCTCTGTGGCGGCTGTGAAGGTGTCCAGGAAAAATATGGACCCGAGAAATTCTTGTTCCTTTTTATTGTTTTTCTGTTTATTTGAATTATGAATACGATTTTATTCTAATGTATATTGTGATAAACTCACTGCTGAGGTCAGCTGGTTAAACATTTGCTTAGACGCCTAAAACTTTCGCGCAACGCTGTACATGAATAAATAAGCTGCAAACAGCTTTTCATCTTCTTAAAGTAATCTTTGAAGATCGGCTGAATAAACGCAGATATTTCACTCAGCAGTCCCTCCAGAAAGACGGAGCGCATGAAAACTCTGATATTAAGAAAAAGAAAAGGAGAAGGGCTGAGTCAGGGAGCGGACTTGTT
This sequence comes from Pygocentrus nattereri, assembly GCF_015220715.1. NCBI lineage: Eukaryota > Metazoa > Chordata > Actinopteri > Characiformes > Serrasalmidae > Pygocentrus > Pygocentrus nattereri. Next base: position 47,380,068 of record NC_051216.1, read on the forward strand.
TATGGCTTTTTAATTAGCTCATTAGGCAGCGCCGCCGTTATTCTGAAATGTTTATTTGCTTTTTTAATGGAGTGAGCGCGTGTTGGAAACGTAAACGCGACGGAAATCACGCTCCCGCTCACGCCAGCCTGCCAGGGCCTAATGACGAACTGCGGGTTTGGTAATAAACCGCTTAGTCTTTATTAGTTAGACTCAGTTCTGACTTGAAGATCAATTCTCAAACTGTAGAACTGGCTGGCTACCATTTCCAGTTTGTGTTAGACATCCACCGAGAAGTGGTGCAATGTAGGGGTTTCCAGTAAAGAGGCCAGTAAGTGGAAATACAAGGTTGTCGCATCTAATAAAGTCAACAGTGGCTGGAAGCACAAGGTGGGTGTTTCTGATAAAGTGGCCAGTTAATGAAAGCATAAGGTAGGTGTTTCTAATAAAGTGGCCAGTGAGTGGAAGCACAAGGTGGGTGTTTCTAATAAAGTGGCCAGTGAGTGGAAGTACAAGGTAGGTGTTTCTAATAAAGTGGCCAGTGAGTGGAAGCACAAGGTAGGTGTTTCTAATAAAGTGGCCAGTGAGAGGAAGCACAAGGTAGACGTTTCTAATAAAGTGGCCAGTGAGTGGAAGCACAAGGTAGGTGTTTCTAATAAAGTGGCCAGTGAGTGGAAGCACAAGGTAGGTGTTTCTGATAAAGTGGCCAGTTAATGAAAGCATAAGGTAGGTGTTTCTAATAAAGTGGCCTGTGAGTGGAAGCACAAGGTGGGTGTTTCTAATAAAGTGGCCAGTGAGTGGAAGCACAAGGTAGGTGTTTCTAATAAAGTGGCCAGTGAGTGGAAGCACAAGGTAGACGTTTCTAATAAAGTGGCCAGTGAGTGGAAGCACAAGGTAGGTGTTTCTAATAAAGTGGCCAGTGAGTGGAAGCACAAGGTAGGTGTTTCTAATAAAGTGGCCAGTGAGTGGAAGCACAAGGTAGGTGTTTCTAATAAAGTGGCCAGTGAGTGGAAGCACAAGGTAGGTGTTTCTAATAAAGTGACCAGTGAGTGGAAGCACAAGGTAGGTGTTTCTAATAAAGTGGCCAGTGAGTGGAAGCACAAGGTAGGTGTTTCTAATAAAGTGGCCAGTGAGTGGAAGCACAAGGTAGGTGTTTCTAATAAAGTGGCCAGTGAGTGGAAGTACAAGGTTGGTGTTTCTAATAAAGTGGCCAGTGTGTGGAAGCACAAGGTAGGTGTTTCCAATAAAGCGGCCAGTGAGTGGAAGTACAAGGTAGGTGTTTCTAATAAAGTGGCCAGTGAGTGGAAGTACAAGGTAGGTGTTTCTAATAAAGTGGCCAGTGAGTGGAAGTACAAGGTAGGTGTTTCTAATAAAGTGGCCAGTGAGTGGAAGCACAAGGTAGGTGTTTCCAATAAAGCGGCCAGTGAGTGGAAGCACAAGGTAGGTGTTTCTAATAAAGTGGCCAGTGAGTGGAAGCACAAGGTGGGTGTTTCTAATAAAGTGGCCAGTGAGTGGAAGCACAAGGTAGGCGTTTCTATTAAAGTGGCCAGGGATTGTATAGTGGGTTGGTCTGCTGTTAAAGAGCGGGTGGAGCAGGAACGCCAGCTGCAGGCTGCAGTAATTCATGTGAAATACTCGGCTGTCTTTCTTCTCTTTGTTCTGAACAGTAGCAAACACAGGTGGGTGTTCTTTGAAAAGGAGCGGACGTCTTGTGTTTTGGTGGAGCAGCTACAGGAACTGCCGCTAGTCCTCACACACACACACACACACACACACACACACACACACTAAAGCCTCAAATCCCCCTTTACAAATCACCAAGCGCACGCTCGTAAGCCTCAGGATCAGAGCGGCTCTCTCAGTCAGATAGCTTGCGGCTAAACTAGCAACACATTCCTCCACCCAGCGGAGGAAAGAGCTCCGCAGGTTGCCGCCTTGGGAAGCTTCCTGAACTGTACCACTGTGGTACCCATCCCTTGACTTTTGGGGAGTGGGGGGTTCTTGGGGGTTTGGGGGGGGGTTCTTTAGTGCTCTGCAAAATTATCTCAACTTCCTTCCTTAGAGCTCTGCTAAAATATATGGACTCCAGGATGGGTTCCTTATCTTAACTTTGGGATAGGTTCTTTAGTGCGCTGCTAAATTCTCTGGCCCTCAGCCTCGGTTCCATAACACTTTCCTTGGCATTATACCGAATTACCTGGGCTTTGGGGTGGGTTCCTTAGTGCCCTGCTGAAATATCTGGACTGTGGTTTTGGTTCCTTAGTGCTCTGCTGAAATATCTGGACAGTGGTTTGGGTTCCTTAGTGCTCTGCTCTATTATCTGGACTGTGGTTTGGGTTCCTTAGTGCTCTGCTGAAATATCTGGACTGTGGTTTTGGTTCCTTAGCACTCTGCTGAAATATCTGGACTGTGGTTTGGGTTCCTTAGCGCTCTGCTGAAATATCTGGACTGTGGTTTGGGTTCCTTAGTGCTCTGCTCTATTATCTGGACTGTGGTTTTGGTTCCTTAGCGCTCTGCTGAAATATCTGGACTGTGGTTTGGGTTCCTTAGTGCTCTGCTGAAATATCTGGACTGTGGTTTTGGTTCCTTAGCACTCTGCTGAAATATCTGGACTGTGGTTTGGGTTCCTTAGTGCTCTGCTCTATTATCTGGACTGTGGTTTTGGTTCCTTAGTGCTCTGCTGAAATATATGGACTGTGGTTTTAGTTCCTTATTGCTCTGCTGAAATATCTGGACTGTGGTTTGGGTTCCTTAGTGCTCTGCTGAAATATCTGGACTGTGGTTTGGGTTCCTTAGTGCTCTGCTGAAATATCTGGACTGTGGTTTTGGTTCCTTAGTGCTCTGCTGAAATATCTGGACAGCGGTTTGGGTTCCTTAGTGCCCTGCTGAAATATCTGGACTGTGGTTTGGGTTCCTTAGTGCTCTGCTGAAATATCTGGACTGTGGTTTGGGTTCCTTAGTGCTCTGCTGAAATATCTGGACTGTGGTTTTGGTTCCTTAGTGCTCTGCTCTATTATCTGGACTGTGGTTTTGGTTCCTTAGCGCGCTGCTGAAATATCTGGACTGTGGTTTGGGTTCCTTTGTGCTCTGCTCTATTATCTGGACTGTGGTTTGGGTTCCTTATTGCCCTGCTGAAATATCTGGACTGTGGTTTGGGTTCCTTAGTGCTCTGCTGAAATATCTGGACTGTGGTTTTGGTTCCTTAGCACTCTGCTGAAATATCTGGACTGTGGTTTGGGTTCCTTAGTGCTCTGCTCTATTATCTGGACTGTGGTTTTGGTTCCTTAGCGCTCTGCTGAAATATCTGGACTGTGGTTTTGGTTCCTTAGTGCTCTGCTGAAATATATGGACTGTGGTTTTGGTTCCTTATTGCTCTGCTGAAATATCTGGACTGTGGTTTGGGTTCCTTAGTGCTCTGCTCTATTATCTGGACTGTGGTTTGGGTTCCTTAGTGCCTTGCTGAAATATCTGGACTGTGGTTTGGGTTCCTTAGTGCCCTGCTGAAATATCTGGACTGTGGTTTTGGTTCCTTAGTGCTCTGCTGAAATATCTGGACTGTGGTTTGGGTTCCTTAGTGCTCTGCTGAAATATCTGGACTGTGGTTTTGGTTCCTTAGCACTCTGCTGAAATATCTGGACTGTGGTTTGGGTTCCTTAGCGCTCTGCTGAAATATCTGGACTGTGGTTTGGGTTCCTTAGTGCTCTGCTCTATTATCTGGACTGTGGTTTTGGTTCCTTAGCGCTCTGCTGAAATATCTGGACTGTGGTTTGGGTTCCTTAGTGCTCTGCTGAAATATCTGGACTGTGGTTTTGGTTCCTTAGCACTCTGCTGAAATATCTGGACTGTGGTTTGGGTTCCTTAGTGCTCTGCTCTATTATCTGGACTGTGGTTTTGGTTCCTTAGTGCTCTGCTGAAATATATGGACTGTGGTTTTAGTTCCTTATTGCTCTGCTGAAATATCTGGACTGTGGTTTGGGTTCCTTAGTGCTCTGCTGAAATATCTGGACTGTGGTTTGGGTTCCTTAGTGCTCTGCTGAAATATCTGGACTGTGGTTTTGGTTCCTTAGTGCTCTGCTGAAATATCTGGACAGCGGTTTGGGTTCCTTAGTGCCCTGCTGAAATATCTGGACTGTGGTTTGGGTTCCTTAGTGCTCTGCTGAAATATCTGGACTGTGGTTTGGGTTCCTTAGTGCTCTGCTGAAATATCTGGACTGTGGTTTTGGTTCCTTAGTGCTCTGCTCTATTATCTGGACTGTGGTTTTGGTTCCTTAGCGCGCTGCTGAAATATCTGGACTGTGGTTTGGGTTCCTTTGTGCTCTGCTCTATTATCTGGACTGTGGTTTGGGTTCCTTATTGCCCTGCTGAAATATCTGGACTGTGGTTTGGGTTCCTTAGTGCTCTGCTGAAATATCTGGACTGTGGTTTTGGTTCCTTAGCACTCTGCTGAAATATCTGGACTGTGGTTTGGGTTCCTTAGTGCTCTGCTCTATTATCTGGACTGTGGTTTTGGTTCCTTAGCGCTCTGCTGAAATATCTGGACTGTGGTTTTGGTTCCTTAGTGCTCTGCTGAAATATATGGACTGTGGTTTTGGTTCCTTATTGCTCTGCTGAAATATCTGGACTGTGGTTTGGGTTCCTTAGTGCTCTGCTCTATTATCTGGACTGTGGTTTGGGTTCCTTAGTGCCTTGCTGAAATATCTGGACTGTGGTTTGGGTTCCTTAGTGCCCTGCTGAAATATCTGGACTGTGGTTTTGGTTCCTTAGCGCTCTGCTGAAATATCTGGACTGTGGTTTTGGTTCCTTAGCGCTCTGCTGAAATATCTGGACTGTGGTTTTGGTTCCTTAGCGCTCTGCTGAAATATCTGGACTATGAAGTGAGTCCAGGCCCTAACCCTACTGAGTTATCTAGACCTTGGGGGAGGTTTCTGCTCTGCTGAATTATCAGCTTTCTGGGGGGTTTCGAGTAACACGGCAAAACGCAGGCTGATAAAAGACGAGGAGAAGAATAGGTGAGTGGGCGGAGCTTCTGGAAGGCCTGTATAGGTGTGTTGTGATTGACGAGCCGGAAAGGGTGACAACGGATGTCTAAGCGAACCAAACAGGCAGTCAGGTTTAACTACAAAGGTTCTCTCAGCAAGTCTTACAAAAGAAATGCTGTGAAGTTCTCTGAAATGAAGAGAAAATTGGCTCAGGAGGAAAATATTCCGACTGTGTAAGTGAAGGAATTTTTTCCAGTTTTTGGGAAGGTGCGGGAATTCAGAACTATGCGATTCAACATTATCCAGTATGTCACGCAGTGTTGCATGATACTGATGAAAATCTATATAAAATAAATCTTGAGCGCATCTCAAACCTCAGACACCTCCACTCACTGTCCACTCACTGTCCACTCTATTAGACACTCCTACCTCGTCGGTCCACCTTGTAGATGTAAAGTCAGAGACGACAGCTCATCTGCTGCTGCACAGTTTGTGTTGGTCATCCTCTAGTTCTTCATCAGTGGTCACAGGACGCTGCCCACAGGATGCTGCCCACAGGACGCTGCTGGCTGGATATTTTTGGCTGGTGGTCTGTAATTCTACATTTCTCTGTAGCTGCATGAAATGATTAATTTATCAGAACGTGTGTTTTATGATCTCCACATTTCACTACATGCTCAGAATTCACTGCTAAAGTCCAAAAATCTGCGCCGCTCTTTGTGTTGTTCTCTAAAAGTGATGTTTCCAGAGCAGATCACTGAAGAGACGCCGTCTGTTTATAGTTTAGAGCCCAGATTTGGGGAAAAACGGGTCGACTTTCAGTAGAAAAACAAACTGAGTTCAGCTTCTTTTATTATAAGGGTTTAAAGTGACGTCACCGTCTATTAGACTGGAGAGAAGAGCTACAGCCTCACACGACGCCCAGCTTCTGAATGGAGCTTATGGAGTATGAACGTTATGAAGAACATGACCAGGTGCGGTTTGGACCCACCGGTGGTCCGGAGGAGCTGAAGAGGTTAACAGGACATACACAGTCCAAAAATGTTTGTTCTCTAATTGGGTGAGGGGGTCAGGCTAGGCTTACTTTCAGAGAGCCAAATCAAGGGTCTTCACGGGTGAAATTTGGCCTGTGGGCCTAAGAAAGGAAGAATGGTTTAACAACGCAAAGAACCCTTTAATCATGCAAATGGCTCTTTGAGTGTTCATGGTTCCATTTTCTTCACTGGAGAACCCTTAAAGAACCACCTTCTTAAGAGTGTAGATCACTTCAGAGTTGTGTAATATATCACTGCTGTCGGAAGAAAACCTCGTATCTCCAAAATGGGAACTTTACAGGAGAAGGAAAAACAGTTTACTTTTAATGTAAGTCAATGGAACCAGACGTCTTTCCAACTAATTTTGGGTCATTTCTTTTGGTCCGTTCTTCATGAACTTTACACATAATATAAAGGACAAAAGGCGTTTTCAAATTATGTCAAAAACTGAAAAACTGCAAAAATTGAGATACGAGGTTTTGTCCCGACAGCAGCGACATCAAGGTTATAGATACAAATGTAAACTAATGAAGATACAGCCAGCCACCTCTACGTTTAGGTTCTAAAGAGCTAAGGAGGCCTACGGCAACTGGCCAGAATCACTCTGTCGGAAAAAACGCACGACATTCCCGACAAAGCCTTTCAATAAGAGTCAGTTCCAGCTTTTACTTCCAGAGGAAGCGAACGCAGCACACAAGCGGACGACCTGTTTGCTGCGCGGCGCAAAGCCAGCCTAGCAGGTGGCATCAAACAGACATTCTTGGAGTATCACTTTAATTATTGATCTCAATGCAGGCAGAGGAACAGACAACAAAGAAGCCTGGGAGGCATCTCTCCGCAAGGAGAAAGAGAGGGAGAGGGAGGGAGGCGGGTGTCATGAATTATACATGCGACCCACAATCGGAGGAGGCTGGTTAATTTATGAGCGAGGCAGCAATGCGCTTTTGTCTGCGCTCCAGCGGAATAAGGGCTTCACGTTAATACTTCATGACACTTCAAGTCGCGCTCCGACAACAGCCATTCTTCGGCGGGTATCCCTTACGGAAAGCGAGCCCTGTTGCCGGCTATCACAGTCGCCCCTACAACCTGAAAGCTAACGCCAATGTGAGCGATAGTAAACGCTAATAAAGCTCGGAGCCGCCGTAACGCGATATCGTCCCGCCGTCTCTCCGTGGCTCGGGTTGAGTTTCACGCCGGTTCGCGCTCCACAGGATGTATCCGTCAGAAAGGCCTCGGATGAGTGATAAGGCCTGGGCCGAGCGTCAGTAAAGACTTTGGGAAACGTGGGCCCCCCTGAGGGGCTCCACAGGGCTGCAGTCTGATTTACTGTATATGTAGAGCGTCTCTAACGGCCCCACCAATATTTCAGAGGTGCTGATGGAAACACTCACCATGTCTGTGCAGTGATTGACGCTGGTAAAGAGAGCGGCGCTGAGAGAAGCTTTCTGGGCAGATTTCCCAAACCGCAGCTCCACTCCATCCACGGAGCTCCAACTACATGACTTTCAGCAGTGCTGATACCTTCCAGTCACAGACTATAGCTCATCTATTAGTGTGCAGCTTGTGTTGGCCATCCTCTAGCCTTCATCAATGGACAGTTTCTTACCACAGAGCTGCACCTGGCAAATAGTTTTGGGTGGCGGACCACTCTCAACCCAGCAATGACAGGTTACAGACCACCATTCGTTTATTTACTTTCCACTAAGTACAAGTTATACATTTCCCCAGGAGATATTTTTAAGGACGTTAGACAAAAGACAACCCACAAGGAGAAAGTCAAAGGAAAATAACTGAAGTTTCCAAAATGATTAGAAGCTACGGAGAAAATGTGGCTCCTAACAACCACCTGGAAGGGCTGGTCGACCCCAAAACTGCCCCCTGATCTGAAAACATCCACAGGTGTTTCTGTCCATCCTTCCACTGGGAGAAGACCACTCAGCGCTGTGGGTCTGAAAGGACGTGTAGCTGATCAAGAAGAACCTCACTGAGAAAAGGAGACGGACACACCAAACAAAGAAGCTGGATGATGGACTGACCACCCCAGAGTCCAGGCCTCAGTACCACCGAATGGGTTCAGAAATTCATCAACCAGCTTCTAAGACTGAGCTTTGGAGGCGTGGCTGCAGGTTCTTTGAGGAGCTGAAAGTGGGGCTCCTGAGAAGAACGGAAGCTGGAATGAAGGGAGAGAGACTCATGATGAAGCTACTTTTAATTGTTGAGGATTCTTTGAAATTTTCTGTTTTTTTCTGACACTGAAAAATGAATAACTTGTACTTTTTAATTGTCGTTTTGACTGGAAATGAAATGTATATGGCGGACGATTGGGAAAGGTGGAGCTCCTGCAGACTGGAAGCACAAGGTGGACGTGTAGTGAGTGTAATCTCACCGTTAGGCTGTTAGAGTCTACATTCCTGCATGTTCAGCAGATTCTGGTTCCCTGGCCTCTTGCTTGCTGAAACTAATTACCTCTGCTTCTTATCACACACGCAGCCTTCCCACACTGGCAGATAAAAAAAACAGAAAGCTTTTTCCACCAACTGGGAAAAGCTCAGCCATTTATCACTCAAGTCTAGCAGAAGCATTTAATCCGAAAAGAGCGGCCAGACGCACCAAGCCGACTGTCGGCCGTCGGACACCACCAGGAACTTGGTGAACATCGGTGGTCGACCACAGTTTGGGTGCCGTTTCCCTCACTGTTGGCTCTAGCTGGCTCTTGCCAATCTCCCTCCAGCTGTTAAGAGCTTTAGGGCAGAGATGGGGACTCAGGTCGCATGTTAAATGGCTCATAAAATAAAGGAAGGAGGCAAAATACTTGATCTATAATCAAAGGCTGTTCCTTAAAGTCACGATAAACCTGACAGCTGTTTAGTCGGAGTATGTTTGTGTAGACTGTAACGCCTGCAGCTGATAAATACCCTGAACCAAAATCCTCTGCTAAGGACTCTAGACTCGGTCTCGCACCCCAGAGACTCAAAACCTGACCAGACTCGTACCTCAGAGACTTGAGACTCAACTCAGACCTGCAGCCCAGAGACATGACATTCGTACTCGCATCTCAGAGATTTAAGACTCGACTGAGACTTGAAACTTAGAAACTCAAGACCTGACTCTGACTCACTCTCCAGAAACCCAAGACTCCACTCAGAGTCTAAGTCGAGTCTAAACTCCCAGAGGCTTAAGACTCAACTCGGACTCACAGCTCTGGGGTGAGAGACCAAGACAAGTCACGAGTCTCTGCGGTGTGAGTCTGAGTTGAGTCTGGCGTCTCTGTGATGCGAGTCTGAGTCAAACCTTGAGTCTCTGGTGTGCAAGTCTGAGTTGAGTCTTAAGTCTCTGGAAGTTTAGACTCGACTTGGACTCGCACCTCAGAAACTCAAGACTAATTCAGACTTGCACCCCAGAGACTCGAGACTTGACTCAGACTCGCACCTCAGAAACTCAGGACTAACTCAGACTTGCACCCCAGAGACTCGGAGACTCAACTTAGACTCACACTTCAGACACTCAAGACTTGATTCACAGTCGCACCCAAAAGACTCTAGACTTGACTTGGACTTGCACCTTAAAGACTCAAGACTCAGCATGCATGAATGGAAATTTCAGATTTTATGTTGCTTTACTTCCAATTTCATGCCCTTTGCTTAGTGTAAATACAGCCGTTTGAGGCTTTAAACACATTTAATTAATATATTCTGTATTTTGGAGGTTGCAGGTTCACAGACTGCAGCTCCTGCTACAGAGCGCTGTTCCCTTTCAGGCAGGCGCACGGACCACCAGTGTGTCAGCTGGAGGGTTTATGGTTTGTCTGAACGCAAATTTTCACAGGAGTCGAGAGGCAATGGTGAGCTGCCGAGGCGATTATCAGTCAGCCTTCGCTGGCGTGAGTTCTTCCTCGTCAGCTTGCTCTGGTCTAATAGCTTCCAAGAGAGTTTAATCAGCAGGGAAGGAAGCTGGCCTGTACTGGGATTGAGGATTGGACTGGGACTTATCTTCGGATTAGTCTTGGATAAATGGATGACTGCCTGATTGGAGATAGATGAGGTCTTAGTGCTTCTTATGACACTCCTGACATACTGACCAGATAAATCTGAGGCTGCCGATAACCTACAGCGTTCCTTGGAGCATTCCTGGCGTGCCCAAATTAATGAGCGCTGGAGAAAAAAAAGATCAGTGGTTTTCTGGAACTAATCCACAATTAATCATTGATAGAAAGCCTAAAAGTTGAAGTAGATGGAAGGATTCGCCCAGCGGGGTGCAGAATCTGACCTGGGCAGTAGGACCTGGAATAAAAATCGGATCCATTCAGCAAAGGACGACAGTGAAGTCTCAGCAGATGAAAACCTCTTGAATCTACTCAGTGTATCTAATATTTGAGACTGGGACGACCATCATGCTCCTTCAGTCCAAGCAGCAATTATCTTAGCAGCCTAAATACTGTCAGTGTACTGATCATTAAGGTAAGCTAGTATATTCATAGACCTGATCCATAAATTGACTGTTTATTTATCCATTTTGATGCTCACATATAAGGTAAAGGGTGAAGATTCATGCTTGAAGTGCAACAAAGGAAAAATCGAATGCAAAAAAACCCCAAAACCAGACGTTCAAAATCATTTCAGGGGGTTCGTGGAACGGTTATTAGCTCACAACAATATGAGACAAAATAGACTGGTTGGTTATTTTTTATATTCAGCAATGCCGTGTGTTTCAAACGCTGAGCCTCGAATTTTCCTAGTTTTAAGAAACGATATTTATTTAATACACCAAACAAGTTCGTTGGATAAAATGACTCAAAGTAATTAGTTAACCCTCTACTTTATGCTGTAGAAGAGCAACTTAAAAAATCACTACTGTTGAATAAAATGGACCATAAATGATCAACAATTCAAAAACATTTTGTAAATAACGTCTGCAGGGGTTCTTTTGGGGTGTGCAACAGCGGGAAGAAACGACACAGAGCCGTGTTCCCTGAAGCGGTGAGAACTGGTTAAACCCATTCCACAGCAAAACGATACCGAAGGTTCACAAAGAAAGTCGAAAGGTTCCCACTAAGAGAGAGTATGATCAAATACATGCTTTTCATTGAGTTACTCAAAGTCTTTATTGTTAACCCTGTCGTTGTTATATATATACATATATATCACGGTTGTCGGACAAAAACCTCATATCTCCATTTTTCTTGTTTTCCAGTTTTTTTTTTGAAAATACCTTTTGTCCTTTATATTGTGTCAAACTTTCATAGTGGATGGGCCAAAAGAAACGGCCCAGATTTGCTTAGAAATATGTCTGGTTCCATTGACTTACATTAAAAGTAAAGTAGGTTTTTTCCTTCTCCTGTAAAATTTGCATTCTGTAGATATATATATATATATACACACACACACACACACACACACACACACACACACACACATTTTCTAAGCCGCTTCTCCCTCAGGGTCGCGGGGGGGTGCAGGAACCTATCCCAGCGGTCATTGGGCCCAATGACCGCTGGGATATGACCGTTTTTCAGTTTTTGACAATTTGAAAATGGCTGATTTTCTTTACATTGTATGTCAATTTCATGATGAATGGACCAAAACAAACGACCTAAAATGACTTGGAAAGACGTCTGGTTCCATTGACTTACATTGAAAGCAAAGTATGTTTTTACCTTTTCCTGTAAAGTCACTATTTTGGAGATGTGAGGTTTTCTTCCGACAACAGCGAGATGTTATTGTGAAGTGAGGACAGGTTTTGTTGCCCTAAGGCAACGCTGTGTCATAGAGGGTTAAATCATCTTTAAATATTCTTCACAGACCAATACAATCCCCATCAACCAGCTGGTAAAAGCAGAGCAACCGACAGCCTTCGATCGAGGACAGAGTCTCTTCACCACAGCGACTTAAAGAGGATTTTACAAGCTTTTCTGATTACAGCGCAGCCGTCGCGCCAGCCCAGGAATTAAAAGGGAGCCGTTATCTGACACAGAAAGGCATCAGATGGTGATTAAGAAATCAAAACGTGATTGTTTCTTAATCGCTGCTAATTTAGAGCGTGAATAATGGAGAACTGCTCCTATTGGGCGGCTGCAGTAATGCCAAACACAAAAAGAGCTAAAACCGGCGCTCGGCCGTACACGCAAGCGGCGGTCTCGTTACGGCTGCAGATGTGCAGGCGGCGAGATGTTATTTTTGGACGTGGAAGGATTTAAAGGCTCGTCTCTGAGATCTCTGAGATCTTTCTAATGGAGAGCCTGCAATGTGGTGGTTCAAGCATGCACAATGACCTGTTTGAGTGTGTTTATGTGTGCGGGTGGGTGGGTGGGTGTGCGGGTCGGTGGGTGGTAGGGGCTTCTGTCTGTGGGTTGGGCAGGCCCAGCAGGAGAGGACGTGATGGTGACACGGCTGTTAGCAGTGATAGTGTGGAGGGGGAGGGATGGGGCTCCTGTCTCATTACTCACCACGGTGGGTGGCAAGAGCCCCCAAGCAAAACGGCCCAAACGGAGAGGAGCAGGGGCCAAAATGCACACGCATACATATACGGTGCTGAGCAAAAGTCAGAGACCACCCTTCGTTAGTTATGAACAAGCCACTCATTTTTCAGAATCAGGAAAAGGGCAGAGATTTGAAGTTTTAACAGCATCAGCAGCTTAAATATAATATCAGATCTTTCAATATTTAGTGCAGTGGTTCTCAAACTGGGACCTGCGACAGTTTTGCTCTTTCCTTCCGTGTTGTAAGTTTGGTTGGAGCCAATATCCGGACTGTCTGGGTGTCCCTAAGGTCCAGTTTGAGAACCAATCATTTAGAGTCTTTCTGGTTTATTACAAATGTTTATTTTCTAAGAAATCTGCAGGGCTGTTTTTACACACCTCCAAAGTTCAGTAGTAGAAGTTGAATTTTCTGCTTCTCATGATCAAAGCAAAATTAGGTCTCTGTGGTGCATCACTACAAGACAACCCTGGGAAACTGTGTGGGGTTATATATTTGGCACGGTAGTTTATTTACATCAGAAATCAGGACAACTTTGGAAAACTATGTGGGATTCCACAGACGTCTATACTGGACACCGTAGTTCAACTGAAATCAGGACAGCTTTGGAAAACTATGTGGGGTTCCATAGGGGTTTATACTGGGCAGGACAACTCTGGAAAACTATGTGGGGTTCCACAGGGGTTTATACTGGGCACTGTAGTTTATCTGAAATCAGGACAACTCTGGAAAACTATGTGGGGTTCCACAAGGGTACATACTGGACACTGTGGTTTATTTGAAATGAGGACAACTTTGGAAAACTATGTGGGGTTCCACAAGGGTTACATACTGGGCACTGTAGTTTATCTGAAATTAGGACAACTCTGGAAAACTATGTGGGGTTCCACAAAGGAGTATGTTGAGCAATGTATCACTATATCTAGTAAAACAGCATTGGTATGTACTCAGTCAAACAGAAAGGACCCAAACAGAAAAGATCTCTGGAAGATGCCCATCAGTCTTGACCACTTCATGTTCAGTTTTGAGCACGGGTTGCTGCTCTTTTGACGCCCATCTCACTCGCACTTGCGTTGGGTGAGGTGCTGCTCAAATGTCCACCAAAAGGGGCTTTGAAGTGCTTCCTGGCAGATGCGACTACCAGAGCCCGAGCCTCCAATAAAACCAACACCCTCCCTTCTCCTCCAGCGTCTGGCCTTTCTCTCAGCGAAGCCGAGGAAAACGATGACCACACAGCAGCCGTGGAGAATCGAGATGACACGCGGCTCGACGTTGGCGGCCAAGAAAGAATCTGCTCTCCCCCACAGAACATACTTCCTGATGTGGTGTTTGGTCTTTCTCACTTGACAATGAAGACTGTGACAAGTGCTACATTTAGACCATCGGAATTTTTCCTGGACCTTCAAAAACTGAAAAAGCCCCATGGAAGGACCACAGCGCATTTGCAGCATGGGACGCTGATTGGCTGCTCTAAGCCGCTTGGGACTTGGGACTCGGTTCCCATGTTCTTTTACCCAGACAAACGCTTTCACCTTCCCTTCCAACTCTGAAAGGGTCAAGACACGTAAGTGTGGCTGAAAGGCAAAAAAGGGAAAAAAACTCTACTGTTTGTTCTGCAACAGGGATTCTTCCCTCAATAGCTCCGGCTCAGTCAAAAGACAGCGCCAGAAAGGGACGCCTGACCATGGCTTTCCTCAATGCAATTAAAACAGCACGTCCACAGACAGCAGTGCTGGACTGAAAAAGCCTTTTCTGTTGGTGAGCGCAGGGAGACCTTGGGAAGGGAACGTCAGAGAAAGCAAGGTCGGAGCCATTCTGTCCCTGCGAACGGAGAGGCCTAATCGGAGTTGAATGGAATGGTTTGGTTCTGCTGCATAATGTGACCAGGCAGAGTCACTCGGTGTCTCACTTTGTAAGAGTTTAACTCAAAAGTTTGACCCCCTTCATTCCCAATGTAGTCAGCCAAGGTGTTTGGTGTCTGGACAGTATAACAGGTCCTTAAGCTGTTGACCAAAGCAGAATTGACACCGAACTGGGACCCAAAGAGACATTATTGCTAGAGGGAGTTTAGGAAGTGGCTCAGCGTGGTTCCACACAACTTTCCGTGGAGGAAAATTAGTTATACATTGTGTTAATAATGTTTTCTCATATAAATCACTAAATTTGCCAACAGCAGTTTTGCTTTAAGCTTGGAGGATCTTAGTGCTTCCTAAAAAAATGAGATTTATGTTGTTGAGCCAGGGTTGGGCAGTCACAGAATACATCATAGCATTACGTCATCAGGTTTCAGCTACAACTAGAAGAGGAAACTTCACGTTGGCTTGAAAGAGCCAGCTAATTTCATTAAAACTTACAAAAAAAAATTTGCGAGACGGTTGATGGTGGCTAAAGTGTTGCTTAGACGTTGCTTCGCGGTTGCTACGGTATCCAAAGTCATTGGTAAGATGTTGCTAGGTGGTTGCTATGCTATTAAATCCACTGCCACCTTAAGTCCACTGCCAGCTCAAATTTACTGCCACCTGACTTTATTGATACCTTAAATTCACCGCCAGCTTAAATTTTACTGATGTCTTAAATTCACTGCCACCTTAAATTTACCGATACCTTAAATTCAGTGCTACCTTAAATTTACCGATACCTTAAATTCAGTGCTACCTTAAATGTACTGCCACCTTAAATTTTACTGATGTCTTAAATTCACTGCCACCTTAAATTTCCCGATACCTTAAATTCACCGCCACCTTAAATTTACAGATACATTAAATTCAGTGCTACCTTAAATGTACTGCCACCTTAAATTTTACTGATGTCTTAAATTCACTGCCACCTTAAATTTAATTTGTTTTAGCTGGGGCTAATGTCGCTAACAAGTAATGAAAGCTTATAGCCCACCAATCAGCGTAGTGCTAACTGCATGCCTAAATGATCTGACGCTCCTCAAACCGTGTCAAGTTCTTAAGTAATCTCGGCCACACTTTATTTGGGAGGTCCCTTACAGATGCTCTACAGATACTTAAATCACTAACGGACTTTCTGGTGATGTTCAGTTGATTATCAACACCATTGATAAGGATTAGGGGTAGGTATAGGTTTTGTCTTGAGGTTTGGGTTGGGGTTAGGTTTAGTCTTATGGACGGATTCAGTAAAATCTTTCACGCTGAACTTGCTTTTAGTTGAATGTTACTTAAAGATATTCTGAGCATTTACAAAGAATCTACAGCCGACCATCCAAATAATGTCTTGCCGTATTCTCTGACAGACTTGCGTACGCAGTATCTGACACCGTATGATATGCTGTGTTGGGGTAATTACTACTAATTACTTCTCTCAAACTGTAATTGGATTACTTTACTGATTACATCCTAGAATCTCAGTACTCATTACTTTACTTCTGAGTTACTCTCTAAAACCCAAACTCATCCGTACCAACAGGAAAGTAAATGAAAAACTAACCCAATAGATATCACAGTACTTTATTTAGATAGAAAGAGCCAATCACAATTAATGTCATTTAAAATATCTTAGGAATGTGCTGTAGATGGCTATAGAACCTTTTTGAAAGAGGTTCTATATAGCACCCAAAAGGTCCTTCTATGTTACAAGCTTGACAACATAACAATAAAAGGCTCTAGACGGAACCATCTACAGCACATTCTTAAGGACCCTTTCATGATGCGAGGGTTCTTTGAGTGTTCTTGGTTCTATATAGAGCCATTTTCTTTACTAAAGAACTCGTGAAGAACCCTCTCATGATAAAATGTTCAGGATGCATTTTACATGTTTTTCTTATTTTCACCAGGTTCTTTTTGTGTGTATCGGTTCAGCCAGTAGCCATTATCTTATCCATGTCATTATGACTGCATGAAAAAATGAATGTGATGATTTACAGTCAGGCAGAACATCCTGACCACCTCCTCGTTTCTACGCCCATCGTCCACTTCATCAGCTCCACTGACCGTATAGCTGCACTCTGTAGTTCTACAGTTACAGACTGTAGTCCATCTGTTTCTCTGATACTCTGTTACCCTGTTCTTCAGTGGTCAGGACCCCCATGGACCCTCACAGAGCAGGTACTGTTTGGGTGGTGGGTCATTCTCAGCACTGCAGTAACTCTGACGTGGTGGTGGTGTGTTAGTGTGTGTTGTGCTGGTCTGAGTGGATCAGAGACAGCTGTGGAGATTTTAAACACCTCAGTGTCGCTGCTGGACTGAGAACCAAAAATATCCAGACAACAACGTCCTGTGGGCAGCGTCCTGTGGGCAGCGTCCTGTGGGCTGCGTCCTGTGGGCAGCGTCCTGTGGGCAGCGTCCTGTGACCACTGATGAAGGTCTAGAGGACGACCAACACAAACTGTGCAGCAGCAGATGAGCTGTTGTCTCTGACTTTACATCTACAAGGTGGACTGACATGGTAGGAGTATCTAATAGAGTGGACAGTGAGTGGACACAGTGTTTAAAAACTCCAGCAGCACTGCTTTGTCTGATCCACTCGTACCAGCGCAACACACACTAACACACCACCACCACGTCAGTGTTACAACAGACTGGCGAAAACTCTAAATCTCACAGTGCTCCCCCCAAACCCCCCAACACCCCTTTACTCCAAAAGCAATCGTCCACACCGTGTCTGAAGTCTGTATGATTTCTTTTCACTCAACTAATTTAAGTTTACAGTGTATAAACTTCCTTGGCTTGTTAGCTACAGTACATCAGCCTCATGGCTCATGAAGCCACACATTTTAGCTGACTGACCACGTTTGGGGTGAGAGGGTTGGTGGGGGGGGGGGGCTGTGATTTTTATCTAAGAGCGCCAGTCTGTCGCTTTAAGAATCTGAGCCGAATGCCGTTCCTCCTTAAATCAACCCGAATGTACTAGAAGTTGTCAAATGTTTCGGGGCGACTCGAAGGCCGGGGCTTTTCTCTCTCTCTGGAAAAGGAGGTCGCCGGACAGATAAAGAGCCCAAAATGACAAAAAAAAACAGCCAGGACAAAGAGCTCTAGCATTGTGGTGTTCCGGCATGCCGGCCTCCTGGCGTGGCTGGGACTGAATGGAGGCCGATGCTGGGGCTATAGCATGCTAATGAAGGCTAACACATCCTCTCTCTGTGACAGGGAGCGGGGTTAATTACCATAACAACTGGACGCTAATGGCAGTGGAGTCACGTTGAGCCAGAGATGGACGCTTTGGAGGAGATGGTCAACATTAGCCCCCCCCAACACACACACACACACACACACACACACACACACACACAACCTTCCCCCGAAACTAGAAATAACAGCAAAGGCTTTGATTTCCAAAAGTGCTGATGGACTGGCGAGGTCAAGCTGCCTTTGTTTAAATAATTAACCGGTGTGTGTAGCTTTTGTCGGAGCGGAGACCCCATGAAGGGCCGCTGGAGGGGAAATGAACTGCATCAGCAGTGGCTCTCAGCGTGTCGGGGGTTTGCTGAAGCCGTTACTTTGGCGGATTTGTTTGGTTTGTACTGAATCTGAGAGGTTTCGGTGGAAGTGAAAGGGCCAAGCGGCCTCCGCGGAGCTATTCACACACACCGTAACCCGAAACCACTGAGTGGACGCGGTTTAAACAAAACCCAGCGTGGACCTTTTGTTGCGCTTGAACGTCTTTCCAAACACATTCAGGTCATTACGAGGCGGTCGGTGCCCAAACTGCACACACAGGCGCTTCGGTCCTCATCGTTCGTGGCGTCAAAACCGACCGTCACTGTTGCGATTACGATTTGAAGTACACACTGAAAGACAACGACATGTCAAATGGGTTTAAACCTCAAAGGGAAATCAAAGACAGTCTTCAGCTGGAGTGTAATTACTCTTAGCAGCCACTAGGGGAACATTTGGTGTCTGCCTGCGTTTACATTTCATTTCACTGATCGTAAAGTTCAATGGAAATTTGCTTTATAAAATCATCTTAAATCTACTCGATGCGTTTAGCATTTCTATTCACGAGACTGTTTTACAAATTAAACGATCATTCAAAATGTTTCAAGACCTTCTTTTAGGCTGAAATGACAGTTTTGGTCGTGTCAATCGTTTGTCAGGTTTGTGGATAAACCGCATCCATAACACGTCACTAAAAAATCCACACTGGACCAAAACATGTTTATTTCAGCGTAAAAACGAGAAGCACATCCATTCTCTACAGAGAACTAACCCAAACGTGCACCTCCCTGCAGATTTAGTGCACAGTTTCAGGTTATTTGCCAAGTTAAGCCAAATTACTGCAAAAAAATCCAAATCAAAAATGATGCCGCTCTGTTTTCGAGTGTCACTCTCACCCCTCTGGACTGAGCTACAGGGCAGTGGTTGAGATCTTCCTCTGAAATGAGACCCTCTAATAAAAGAGCATCACTTCATTAACAGCTACTAGCGCCGCTCTGTAGGCCACCCTGCCCGTCTGCAGGGACAGCAGAGGAGGGGAAAGTTCAGCTCCTCACTGCTGGGCTTTAGTTACATTTAGGGATCATACGCCTTCAAAGAGGGGGGCAGTTATTTATTATCACCCCCCCTAATTCTTCAGTGATGTGAAGCTGAAGTCACCTGTTTGAATTTTCCCGTTCCACCTTAAATGGAGCAGCAGTTACATTCTGCCGCTTTAGGTGTCAGAACTGGTGAACTATTTAAGGTGGAACGGGAAAGTTAGCCAGCTAGCTACCGAGCCATTAGCATGTCAGTAGTGATTTTTATCCTTGTTATGAATAAAAGAACCAAAATCCACTGAAACCACATTAAACTAAGATAATATGATGGTTATTGTGATTTATTAACAGAGAAGATTCCCACATCTGTGGGTGTTTCTGGTCTCTTGTTCTCCGTCTCACCGGTTTTTCTGTTTTTCTCGTATCTCTCTGTTTGGAGGGTCATGTAGCCCCAACACTTCACCCCACCCCTCTATCTCAACAAGAATCGGGACCCCCACACCTAGACGTGAACCTGTAAAACAGAGAGCTGAGGGCTCAGTGGTAGGGGAGAGTGGTGAAATGGGACGGGGCCTTAGACTTGCAAACAACCTGAGTCTTCACAAACAGAAAGAAAGAAAGAAAGAAAGAAAGAAAGAAAGAAGGAAGGAAGGAAGGAAGGAAGGAAGGAAGGAAGGAAGGAAGAAATAAAAAAAGAAAGGAAGAAAGGAAAAAAGAAAGGAAGGAAAGAAGGAAGGAAAGGAAGAAAGGAAGGAAAGAATAAATTAGGAAGGAAGAAAAGGAAGAAAGAAAGAAAGAAAGAAAGGTAGGAAGGAAGGAAGGAAGGAAGAAAGGAAGGAAGAAAGAAAGGAAGAAAGAAAGAAAAAGAAAGGAAGGAAGGAAGAAAGAAAGAAAGAAAGAAAGAAGGAAGAAATAAAAAAAAGAAAGGAAGAAAGGAAGGAAAGAAGGAAGGAAAGTAAGAAAGGAAGGAAAGAAAGAAAGTAGGAAGGAAGAAAGGAAGGAAGGAAGGAAGGAAGAAAGAAAGAAAAAGAAAGAAAGAGAAAGGAAGAAAGGAAGGAAGAAGAAAGAAAGAGAAAGGAAGAAGGAAGGAAGAACAAAAGAAAGTAAGGAAGGAAGGAGGGAAGGAAGGAGGAGAGAAAGTGTGAGGAATGGTGCGGGACAGCGCTGCAGCTGACGCTAAGCAGCCCCAGAAAGGAACGGCGTGAACGTCCTCCAGTACTTTATAAAGAACACGTCCGGCTTTAAAAGTGCTCCTTATCTCCTGTTTGAAGGCCCTTTGACAACCTCATTAACTCCAGTCTAGAGAAAAGCAGGACTAACTGAGGGGAATGAATTACTGGGCCTGTTTACTGAGCTCTGCTCCCATTTTCAGCAGATTAAACCGAGAAATTATATCACAAACAACACGGGCAGTAAGTGTTAGAGACCACCGCAGCCTGTCACCTGTAGTGAAAACACAAGGCAGGAGTTTCTAATACATTTGCAAATGAATGGAACCACAAAGTTGGGGTTTCTAATAAAATGGCCAGTGCGTGGAGCCCAAAACTAGGGTTTCCAATAAAGTGGCCAGTGAGCGGAAACACAAAGCAGGTGTTTCTAATAAAGTGGCCAGTAAGCGGAAGCCCAAAGTAGGTGTTTCTACTAAAGTGGCCAGTGAGCGAAAACACAAGGTAGGAGTTTCTAATACATTTGCCAATGAATGGAACCACAAAGTTGGGGTTTCTAATAAAATGGCCAGTGAGTGGAGGCCCGAAGTTGGGGCAGCTGTCTTTTGAAGTGGCTGGGAGCGTAATATATTGTGTTTTGTAAATTCCAGTAGGTTCCATCAAGGCCTCAGACCGGCTCACATTCGTGTGCATTGAAAGGCAGTTGAGGGTGAAAAGTAATTTGTCGTCACCTGTAGAATAACAGGATCTCGCGGACAAGCTGTTCCGATGTTTGAAAAAAAAACACACGGCGGAAAAGCAAACTGGCACGATCGGCCTGTGACTCAGTGTAAACAGGAGTTAAAGAGAGCGCTCTGTCTTTCTGTCTTTCTCTCTCGCTCTGTTTATTTTCCAGCCTCCAGTCTGCCATGAGCGACGGACACCGTCAAAATAAACACGCCAAACTCAGCCACAGTATAACTACTGTTGTCAGAACAAAGTACCGGCCGTCAACACTCAGCGTCATGGTGCCTGTCGGCCAGCGTGTGCGCCTGCAGTTGGAGTTTACTCAGCTGAAAGCCGTGCTGATGGAGAGCTGTGAGAGGTTTGCTTTGTGTCTGACCTTAAACCACAGGAGAAACCCTACGGAGCTTCTGCTTCAGCTCCTGCACGGAAAACCTGGCAAAACACTCACAAGCTGCACTTTCCCGGGGTCCCTGATGCACAGCGCCTGTCAGAAAACCCACCCTGAAGAAAGCGAGGCACTAAAATGACCAGATTCATGTTTACGCAAGTATATTACATCAACACAGAGTACTAAAATATGCTGCGTTCCCGTGGAAATGCCGTAGGGAGATTAAGATTAAGATTAATAATCCTGTTATACAGGATGGCAGTAATACTGTAACAGCCAAACAAACACTACACAATTATATTTTAGAGGAGCTCACTGACTGGTGGCGTGGTAGCTCACCAATAGGTGGCGCTGATAGAACGAGAGCAAAAATTAAAACTCAGAAAAACTAAGTATGACAGTGGCCAGAGACATTATACAGGAGGAGGCTGGTAAGTTGTTGGAAAACGATTGGGAACGCTTGTAACGCTCAATATTTGGTCAGTTCATGGAGAAAATCCCGCCCTTCAGTAAAAATGGCCAATCGGCTTGTTGGTCACACCGCAAGCGGGAAAACCCCCCTCACCTTGGCCTCAGCTGTGGGGTTCTGCAAGTAGCCAAAACAACCAGAATAAACAACCGGAATTTTTTGCGCATCACTGAGTCAAATAGCTGCTCAAGGCTCGTTTATGCTCCCTTTATGTACGAAAAACAACACGTCTGTTTCAAACGATGTAACCATCACTGCCCACATATTTCCATGCATCTTTCACGCTTGCATGGATGTTAAGCAGTTCGTCCACTAGAGGGCAGGCCAGAGTACACAACAACAAGAAGAAGACGGAGAAGGAGGTCGTAATAGTCCACAGTTTGGCCTCAAATCCACAGTTTATTCCAAAGAGTCTACGATGTCCAATCCTGGATTGGGAGTTTGGTAATAGGTATAAAAATGACAGCTTATTCCAACAGATTCCCACTTTCCACAAACTCAGTCTGAGGGATCCTTACCTTAGAGCACTGCTTGTGATTCTGACACCACACCAAGGATCCGTTGCCCTGTTAATAAAGAGGAGAAAAAGCGAATATTAGAAAACATTCTGCATACGAGGGGCGGAGCTTTCAGAATTCCAGAATCTTCCCGAGGCTGTGATCACAGGACGTTTTAGTGTCAATCTCTGGCCATTGCTTTTTAAATGAAAACTAGGCACTGACGGACAACAAGACAACCGCAAGACAACGTGTGAAAATCGCTCTCATTCGTCCGTGAGCTGAACTTTTTTGGTGCACACCACGAGTCAGCCAATAGGAGCTGGTATGGGGCGGGGCTTCAGTCGATTGCATCAGTTTGCAATAGAATGGAAGACTAAACTAATCGTTGCTGTCAAGAGAAAAACATCTAGAACAGTTCTCACCCACGAGCTTTCAGTTGGACTGCGTTTGTGACGGATGTCCATTACAAAAAATGAGTCAACTTAGAACTTCAGTGTCGACGCATCACTAATTCGTAATTGCAATGCACTACATGAAGTGCTGGGGGCGATATTCCATTGTCTGGCACGAATGCATTCTGTATTCATGAAGACCATATTGAACGATAGTGTAGCGGAGAGCATGAACAGAGAACCTGTAGAGAGGAGAATTCCCACTCTATAATGCCTTCCGGGTTTCTCAAACACTAGAGGGCGCTCCAGAGCAAGTCCAAAATGAATGTGTTGATATAGAGCATTTGAGCAAAATCATAGATTATAAATGCTGAAAAATTTTTAATGTAAAAGAATGTAATAATTCCACTCGCACATCAATCATCACGTTCTAGCAGTAAAGCCCCGCCTCCTGCTGACCGAAACCCGTTTACTGTAGAATAAAGGAAACAAACAGATGAGATTTACTTGTTTTTTTAGTAAAACTCATCCTTTTACTTTCTAAAATTAAAGTTCTGGGCGAGTGATTAGAAACTATTTTAAGTTCTCGTTTTTAGCCGTTGAGCTCCATTCTCTCCCATTCATTGAGGACTCGTTCACAGACGCCCTCCTGTTTTTGATATAATAGGGGAAATAAGAAGTGGCCAGACTCTTCATAAACCAGTTCTGGTGTGAAGAAGGTGAGGCAAAAAAATATTTCGTCATAAATACCAGCATTCGTTATAAATAGTAAACCTTCTCCACTTCGCGGTGGCTAGTTAGTCTCTGTGATGGATCACATCAGGAATTTCTGCTATTTCGAGTAAAGGTTATTGCGCATTATCTTTAAAAGCCTTCTTGCACTTTAATTAGTATTTTACTGTGAATACTCATATTAATGTTACAAACACACTTAATCAAGCTATCAACCTTAAGGTTCATATTCAGGTTTCATGGGACAACAGGGTGACATTTGCAGACTTGATTAGGTGAACTGAGATAGGAACAGGAGCCACGCCCACAGGCATGACAGAAATAATCGTTGACTAATTGACTAATCGACTAATTGACTAAAAAACGGACAGATAGTCGACTACTAATATTGTAATTAGTCGCAGCCCTAGATACCACACTGTCTTGTGAATGCAGCCTGAAAGTTAGTTAAACTGCTATAGTCAAAGGATCCTAGCTGAGTCAGTGACTTATCTGGACGACAGCAGTCCTGTGGTCAGAAACTGACCACAGGACTGATAAAGTGGGGCTGATAAACCGTGCAGCAACAGCGCATCTGATCTTATCCACTCTGGGCCGATGTGGCTGCTGGTTTTCATTCCAACCCAGCAGAAGCAAAACCTGATTTCACCTGTTTAATCAGTTGGTCTTAGTCTTTACACAGTTGATCAGTTGTGCTCCTGCTTTGTTGGAGTGGAAACCTGCAGGCAAATCAGCTCTTTGAGGATAAGACTGGACACCTGGGTTACGCTGATCAGCGGGATGAGGAGATCAGTAGCAGCTGTTCTTGCTTACAAAGAGCAAACAGATGGAAAATGGACAGAAATTGTTTATGACATATTTATTCAACACATAGAAATGTTTTACAAATAATTTTAGGGGTTGTAGAGACTAGTTGACTAATAAATCCACTAGTGGGCGCTGTGGGCAGCAATCGACTAGTGCCTGAATGCAGCCCTCAGCGTAGTGCCTGTTTATCAGCATTGATGAAAAGTTGTTTATTTCCAAACTTACTGGAAAACAACAAAAACTCTTCTGCAGTGCACACCTCACACCTCGAACCACAGCATCTGCCGCCCAGCCTCTCAGCAAGCTACTAGCAGAATACAGACCTCCAGAAAACTCTGGCGCCGATAAGCCAAATTAGATGTTTCTCTTTGTTTCTATTAATATCTTTGAGATGATCCAGCTCAGAAATCGAGTTCAAACCCTTCTTGAATCTGTAGAGCCGCCCTTTCCATTCCATCTTATCACAAGATGACACAAGACTCACATCCGGAGTTATGAGCCTGTGAAGAGGGGCTGAGACACATGTCATCTGCTTCTCACCGTCTGGAGCTGCTGGATTCGTGTGTCCATCTACATTCTGTGTGAAACTGACCGATGGACACTCAGGAAATCACTAAACACTGACCGTCACGCCGGAAACCCTTCATTTTTTGTTTAGTCGCCTTGGACAGGGACGTGAAATTTATCTAATATTTTATTCATACATTCTGCTACTTTTGTGAGTCTAAGACTTTGAGTCTGAACCCATTTCCAGCACCAATAGAACTTGTCCATATGAGTAAAGCTGTGTTTTCACAAGAGGTATTAAGGATTGCGATAACACTTTACTGTAGGGTGCTGGTCACAAGGCTTTATGACACCTACATAAGCTACATAAGCTACATAAGTCATGACAACTGACATAACCATTCATAAATGTTTATTAATGCTTATTCCAATAGGCGTCATTCACTATAAAGGTTACATTTGCCCGTTTTGATTGAAATTTGCTAGTTTTAATGACAGATGACCTCCTGAATGACCTACTGAAATAAGCATTTATGTAGGGTTATGTCATGACAGCTTATATAGGTGTCATGTAGCCTTATAAGCCTCATAACCTAAAATGATTTCCTTTGCACGGTGGTCTGGGTCAAGGCGGCCTCGTTACAGAGCGAGCTGAGATTGTTCTGAACATTTTGATGTATAATATGTGGGTATTATGTCGTATGCAACAGGTGAATTTAAGAGTACTATTGAATTCCCACCAGTTTAAAGACGTTTTACTGTCTAATCATCTTTTTCCTTACTGATCTCCTCATGCATTGAAACATGAGTGCAGTAATAGCTGGTCTCTGTGTTTAACTCTTAAAAGGTCACTGCTACAGTTTCTTCTGCTGTAGCCGTACGTCATGTGGAAAAGACTTACTAATCAGGTCAACAACAGCTGTAACTTGCTTACAGTAAGGATGACGTTAATCATTAGATGCTTCACATTACACATTAATTCAAAGGAGGACTCATGACTAGGTTTGACGTTAGAGTACAGCGGACTGCCGACGGCCCAGCGGGTATCTGTTCACTGTCACGGCAATGTATACAGAGGAGTCACAGCCTACGGGAATCCACGGTTCAGCCAAAGATTAACTGCACTCTCATGAGGACAGTAAATACCGAAGAGCTGGTCCAACAGCTGTAAAGGACCACTGTCACACTCAAAGAACTCAGCCAAGTGTTCAAAACAATCTCAGATGTCTGAAATGCCATTTTTTATCAAGTCCCACATCATTCAAGTTCGGTTTCCCAACCTTTTAAAGAACGTGGGCCAAATCCGGGGACGAAACGTATGGAAATCAAAAATGTTAACGCATCATTAATGTCGGCCTTGGACCTGCTTTCCTAAGTGGTTATGGCGTTGTGTTACGTCTGTGACTGGCAAACGAAGTGTGGTCCTGGCGTACAACTTCAGTCAACAGTCAAGGCTGAAAACCTCATACAAGTATGTGAAAAGAAAAGACAGCTTCATCTCAGGCTCGTCGGCTTTTAGCTGATACAAACCAGCACTTCCTTAAAGAAGCTAATGCCAAACACAAACGGGCAGGCTTGAGCTGATCGGTGACCGTCCCTCACTGGTAGTTTTACGTCTTCTGCATTTGTCGATTAAGTTGGATGACTTAAGTGTCCAAAAGCAGGCCGCCAGTTACACAATCATTTTCTTTTAATGCGTAAAGTTAGTCAGTCATTAAAAGGAAAAAAAGCCAATCTGTAGATTAACATGTGGTTAAGCGTTAGCCATGTCACATGTAAACACACGATTATCAAACAAAACCATAGCAAAAACTACCGAACCACACCAACAACTACCAAACTGTAGCAAAAACTACCGAACCACACCAACAACTACCAAACTGTAGCAAAAACTACCGAACCACACCAACAACTACCAAACTGTAGCAAAAACTACCGAACCACACCAACAACTACCAAACTGTAGCAAAAACTACCGAACCACACCAACAACTACCAAACCACACCAACAACTACCGAACTGTAGCAAAAACTACCAAACCACACCAACAACTACCAAACTGTAGCAAAAACTACCAAACCACACCAACAACTACCAAACCATAGCAAAAACTACCAAACCACACCCACAACTACCAAACTGTAGCAAAAACTACTGAACCACATCAACAACTACCAAACCATAGCAAAAACTACCAAACCACACCAACAACTACCAAACTACACCAACAACTACCGAACTGTAGCAAAAACTACCAAACCACACCAACAACTACCAAACTGTAGCAAAAACTACCAAACCACACCAACAACTACCAAACCATAGCAAAAACTACCAAACCGCACCAACAACTACCGAACCGTAGCAAAAACTACTGAACCACATCAACAACTACCAAACCATAGCAAAAACTACCAAACCACACCAACAACTACCAAACTACACCAACAACTACCGAACTGTAGCAAAAACTACCAAACCACACCAACAACTACCAAACTGTAGCAAAAACTACCGAACCACACCAACAACTACCAAACTATATTAAAAACTACCGAACCACACCAACAACTACCAAACTGTAGCAAAAACTACCGAACCACACCAACAACTACCAAACTGTAGCAAAAACTACCAAACCACACCAACAACTACCAAACTGTAGCAAAAACTACCGAACCACACCAACAACTACCAAACTATATTAAAAACTACCGAACCACACCAACAACTACCAAACTGTAGCAAAAACTACCAAACCACACCAACAACTACCAAACTGTATCAAAAACTACCAAACCACACCAACAACTACCAAACTATAGAAAAAACTACCAAAGCTACACCTGAAACAAAGTTGGCTTACAAGTTTCTGAAGAGAATTCTTGTTAATTTTCTACGGTTTTACCTTCTTTACTGCTACACTGACGTGGCTCTGTACCAAAGAACCCACGGCCCGGTACCGGACTGGGGCCAGGCTGTTGGGAACCTCTGACTTAGGCCTTCTTGTTTCATGGCCCATATACACATTTCTCTTATATCTAGAGTGATGAGTTGGGATCAGATTCATATTGCTGCCTAAAACGGAGCATAAATGTTAATGAAGGTTCTGATGTTTTTGCGTCCCCCAAGACACGGAGCTCTCTCAGAGGACAGATCCAGAGCCTTCCTCTGACTGTCTTTAATATCAACCCTGTCAGAGAGTCTCAATAGGACTATAATTACACACAGATTTGACAATCGTCCAAGGGGAACAGGTGAGGCTACAGAAGTGGTCGGACTGGAATTTTAACGAGCTAGATGCTGAGGAGGTGCGGGAGATTTTTATTACAACAGACATAATGATTTATTGCCTTTCTCTGATCCTCAGCTCGAGCCCCGGCGAGGAGAGGCGAGAAAACAGGGCTGGAAACCGTGAAGTGAAGCATGAAGTATCTACAGAACGAAGGACGTCAGTTGGCAAACAAACGTTAAACAGATAATTGCGCTGAGACGTGAACCCGTCTCGGTCCTCACGTACAACAAAAAGACACGGGCGCAGTGAGGACACGGCCAAACTTTTACGAGTCTCCGAACCTAAAACTCTGCTCAAGTTCAATGTCAAGTTCAAAGGCTTCTGGAACAATGTAATCCACTGGAAATTCCCAGTGAAACCTTGGGAAAGAACTTATCATTAAAGACTTAATTTGCGATCCAGTACCAGCGGGTGTTGTGCGCTCAGTGTCAAGGATAATGGTCAAGCAGCTTCAAAGGCGAGCCAGAGCCGAGAGTGGAACAGTCTATCCTTTTAAGAAGATATCGCGCCGCTCAGAGTGAGGGAGACTGGGCCTGATTCGGCCTCGGGGAAGGAGCTCTCAGGAGACGATGAGGCAGAAACCAAACGGGTCTGGAACATCTGAAACGAAGTCATCACAACTTAGACTCGAACGCAGTCCAGACAACACAAGGTCTCTATGAAACGCCTGACCTTTGAAGCAAGTGCACAACAGTTAGCACATGGGAACCGATCCCAGTGTTGCTTTAAAACGTCACGGTTTAAGTAGAACCTCAGATCTCGATTCAAGAGTGGAGCAGTTTTTCAGGCAAGAGAAAAGAAGACTTTAAAGAAGAGGTCATACTTCTGTCTTTCATCCTTGTGTCTGAAACAGTCTCCAAAGACTAAATCGCACTGCCGTATGGCATCTCTCATTCATTTAGGCCAGTGATGCCCAACTCCATTCCTGGACACCCCTGCTCTGGACATTTTAGTGGTTTCCTAAAGATTCCCTGATGGTTCTTGGCTTAGACATACAGTTTCAGGACACCACACTAAATAAACAAATAAACAACACGAAAAGTGAAATTAAACAGTTGAGAATAAACAAATTAAGCCTGATTCATGATTAACCCTCTGGCGTCAACGAACACAATTAGATGATTAATAAACACAACAGATTAATCAGTAACACGTCAATAACATATCAGTGAAGTAGCAGCAGTGAAGCATCTGAATACACTGAAGTAAATATCCTGTAGATGTTCTGTTGATTCATTACTGGCATTAAGTAGATGTTAATGTTACTTAATTATGCAAATTTACCCAACACCTAACCCTGACTCTGGCCCTAATCCTAATCCTAATCCTAACCCTCACCCTGGGCCTAATTCTATTCCTAACGTCAACTCAAAACCTAATCCTAACCCTCATCCTGGGTCTAATCCTAACCTTAACCTCAACCCAAAACCTAACCCTAACTTTCAGCCCAGCCTAAATCCTAATCCTAACCTTAACCTCAACCCAAAACCTAATCCTAACCCTCACCCTGGCCCTAATCCTAACCCTAACCTTAAACTCCACCCAAATCCTAATACTAACCCTCACCCTGGCCCTAATCCTAACCCTAACCTTAAACTCCACCCAAATCCTAATACTAACCCTCACCCTGGCCCTAATCCTAACCCTAACCTTAAACTCCACCCAAATCCTAATACTAACCCTCATATGTTTCTCACATGTAACTGAGAGTCCACTGAGTGTTTGTTTCATCTTAAAAGGACCCTCAGAATAAGGCTCCAGTTATTGGCATGGTGGACTCACTCAGGCGGGATGAAACTTCTGAGACACAGGTCAAAATGACATTTCATTGAGTATTCATTGAGTATTCCAGAGTGTTAAAAAGCTCCAGGAGGGCGTTGGGAGCTTCCAAAGAGGCAAATAGGAAATCTGGCATGAACCTAGCATTGCTCTCTGACGCCTCTCCAGACCCATCCGTCACCGGGCGACAGCAGCCCGGACTGGAGATTAACTCTGAGCCACAGCACCACCTCTGTAGCGCTGGACAGCTCAATGGGGGTTACCGGTCCAGCTGCTTTAGGACTGACCTCACTATGTCACTGACCTGCCCCAGGATAATTATAGGGCAAAACCACGACCCTTGCTTTGGATGTCATGGGAGCGGCCTTTCTGCACCTCTTTTAACCTTTCAGTCCGAAATCAATTGAGGTCTTTCAGCTCTGTCAATCTCTTCTCCCAGCTCGGTTCCGCACAGAACAAGAAAGACTGCATTATGTAGAGGGAATGTTTTTTTTGCCCGAAGCAGTGATAATCCGGAGATTAGGGAAAGAGGCAGTGGGACGCTGCCTGAGACCCACACTGCTCGCTGTACAAAGACCCCCACGTTCTGTTTATCGTCGCCAGGGTCTGAAGCCGTTTACATGTCGTCACGCCCGACAGAGTTTGACAGGGAGTGTTGGTGAGATCCAGCAGATTACCGTTCCACATAGCGCACGGCACTTCGTGAGGATTAACTGTCCCACCCGTCACATGACGTCAGCGCCAGTGTTTCAGACACGGCGAACATCTTATACTGTAACAACTAGTGGAGGGGAAAAATAATCCGTCCTCGCAAACCGCCTGAAAATACTGTGAAACAATCTCAGAAATAAAGATGCTAGACTGTCCCTGGGTCAGTTCCGCTCTGTCACTGGGGTGGGACCCTCAAGGTTCCATCTCAGTACCTTTAGTCAGGGAACATCACTGAACCATAAACCACTGAAATGATGTGTTCTAAGCTGGACTGACTCCACTCACCCCGCCTCGCCTCCAGGCTTTTAATCTACTGCTCTGTTTTAAATCATTCGGTTATGAAAAGGAACAAATACCAACTTTTCACCTGGAGAACCTGATTTAAGCTCCACGATCAGACCTTAGAACCACTGCTGGAGCTTTGAGGGAACATCTACACTGTTTGTACCTTGATGAATGAGAAACGTACCTGCACAGAACCTTCATTTCTACGGGATCCCAGGCCTCACCTACTTTAGAACATGCCACAATTTTCATAAACCTGCTCTGGACCTGAGTATCCAACTACTCGTTCACTAGGTACACACTTAAAATGATGGTTCTTCAAGGGTTCTTTAGTAAAGCAAATGGTTCCGTATAGAACTATGAACACACAAAGAACCATTTGCATGATTAAAGAGTTCTTTGCAATGTTACATGGTCCTTCAGACTGACAAAGAATGTGTTCTACATGGTTCTATACGGAACCTTTCTTTAATAAGAGTTGCATATAGTACACTCTTACCAAAAAGGGAACCTTGGTTTGTAACAATAGTGGAATCCTTGTGGTGGTGTATAGAACCATTTTTGTTAAGAGTGTACTATGCAGAGTCCTTATCAAAAAGGTTCCATATAGAACCATACAGAACACTTTCTTCATCAGTCTGAAGGACCATGTAACAATGCAAAAAACGCTTTAATCATGAAAATGGTTCCTCAAACGTTCATAGTTCTACATCGAACCATTTTCTTTACCAATGAACACTTGAAGAACCATCACTCGGGGTACTCGGGAGCGACAAACAGAAAACAGCCAACACGGCCAGAGGAAACAGCCTAACATCTAAAAGCACAGCTCTCCAACAGTACTTATAATGCATTATGTTAACAGCTCTTAAGACGTTATAAACATGCCTATAAATATTTATAAACATGCATTACATGTTATAGCCATGCTTATTATGCATTACGAATTGTTAACATAATGCATTATAAGAACTGTTCATTAATGTGCACCACTGTTACTGTACACCACTGTTAATGTTCACCACTGTTACTGTACACCACTGTTAATGTTCACCACTGTTAATGTTCACCACCGTTAATGTGCACCACCGTTAATGTACACCACCGTTAATGTACACCACCGTTAATGTTCACCACCGTTAATGTTCACCACTGTTAATGTGCACCACTGTTAATGTTCACCACTGTTAATGTTCACCACTGTTAATGTTCACCACTGTTAATGTACACCACCGTTAATGTTCACCACCGTTAATGTTCACCACCGTTAATGTGCACCACTGTTAATGTTCACCACTGTTAATGTGCACCACCGTTAATGTACACCACCGTTAATGTACACCACCGTTAATGTTCACCACCGTTAATGTTCACCACCGTTAATGTGCACCACTGTTAATGTTCACCACTGTTAATGTTCACCACTGTTAATGTGCACCACCGTTAATGTACACCACCGTTAATGTTCACCACCGTTAATGTACACCACCGTTAATGTTCACCACCGTTAATGTGCACCACCGTTAATGTACACCACCGTTAATGTTCACCACCGTTAATGTTCACCACTGTTAATGTGCACCACTGTTAATGTTCACCACTGTTAATGTTCACCACCGTTAGCCTGACACTGACCTAACACTGCATATCCAATAGAACTCCAGCAGAAACCAGCAGTACTGTACCCTACTGTAGTCTAGTGTTACAGAGTGAAGGGTTCCAGTGCTTGACGTTAGAACCAGTGAGGGAACAAAATTACAATGACAGCACTCGACTATCTCACCCCTCCCTCTGGGGTTCAGGGGAGGGGCTGACTTCTCTGGCTCTGACAGTATAACATGTTATTAACACTATTTATAATGCATTATATTAACAACTGATAACGAATAATAAACATTACATTACCATTTTTTTTGGCTGACGCTCTTATCCAGAGCGACTTACAATTTGATCATTTTACACAATCGACCTGACTGCATGTCTTTTGGACTGTGGGATGAAACCGGAGAACCCGGAGGAAACCCATGCAGACACGGGGAGAACATGCAGACTCCACACAGAGAGGACCCCGGTCACCCGGCCGGGGAATCGAACCCAGGCCCTCCTTGCTGTGAGGCGACAGTGCTACCCACCACGCCACCATGCCGCCCAAACGTGATTCATTTTTATAAATATATTTAAAACCATGTTTATGATGCCGTATGAACGCATTATAACATGTTATGAATGTGTTTATAGATGCTTACAAATGTGAGATCCATAGAAAGTGTCACCGTTTAAAGAAATGAAAGATTTGTCACAAAACGTTTCCTGTTTCTGCGGTTCCTTCTTTTAACATCACGGTTATAAGCTAGACAGTGTTTGTTGTGTCAAAATGTCGTGACACAGGAAACAGAAATGCCCCAAAAATGACAAAACTCTTGATAAATGAACTTACATTGAAAGTCAAGCGCATTTTTTTTCTCCTTCTCCTGTAAAGTTTCTCGGCGGTACAAGATTTCGCTCCGATGACGTGTCTCAAGCCTGAATTGTGACACAAAATATCATAATGTTGACCTCAGAAGTGACAAAGATGACGCATCAAAAATCAAATGATCATACAGTCGCATCCCTGAATCGAAACCGGATCCAGTCGTAAAGTGCCCACAGATCCCCACCTCTAGTAATGATGGTGAGAAAACAACCACTCGAGGCAGGAGACCTGGGAGGTTCAACACGTTCTGCTATCAACCACCAGCTAATAGCCTCTTATCAGTGTTTCATGATGCTGCAAGCATCTGCAGCTGCCGCATTCCTGCGGTAGATACGGCTGGAAGTGGCGTAGTCCACAGGATTCCAAAGCCGCGGTCATGCGGGGCTGCGGCAGGCATCGCGGCGGGCTGATTAGCCTCGGTGCGTGGAGTCCCGGCTGAGCGGCAGTAAAGATAAGGCCTTCTGCAGCACGCCCGTAATCCAAACAGTCCCGTCTGGGACACGGGCCAAAGAGCACACCGCCGCGGGACTGCACTCCACACACGCTTCCAACGAGGCGAACTCGATCCAACACCTTTGTTCCAGAGTCAGAACCGTTCACGGTGGTGGTGATGGGAACCAGACGTCCCCCTCTAAAAGCTCCTACAGAAAGTTCCTACATGAACTGGTTCTGAATTCACTGCCTGATGACTGAGACGCTGTTTTATGAGAGTTTTGAACAGATTTTGGCTTAAAACATACTTTACTTTGGGTCTATTCGTGGTGGAGGGGTACATGCCAAGCGCTGTGAGGCAAAATGGTCCCAAAGCCTATTTATTTCAGATTTACCACCATTTTACCATCACCACTACATATAAACACTCACTTGTAGGTTCACCGGTGGTTCTGGATAGTTGTCATGGCGAACCCTGGTTCCTATCACTGCCACTGTAAAGAGATCTGGGTCGCTGTGTTTCAGTACAAAGAACAACTTCATCAATCAAAATAAGGATTTTTTAAAAAAATATATCAAGACCTTAATTTCCCCTCTTAAAACCTCAATGTTGAAAGTGTACACACTCAAAATGGGTTCTTCAAGGGTTCTCTAGTAAAGAAAATGGTTCTAAACAGAACCGTATACACTCCACAACCCACGCACATGCTGATAAAGTTCTGTTCATGGTGAAATGGTTCGTTAGATTTACGGAGAATGTGCTGTACGTGGTTCTATATAGCACCTTCCCGAAAAGGGTTCTACATAGCACCAAAACAAGCTTGATATCGTAACAATAGCAGAACCCTTTTTGGTGCTATACAGAACCATATACAACACGTTCTCCATCGCTCAGAGGAGCTAGCTCACCATGCAAAGAACCATTCAAATAGGTCTTTTAGTGTTCCATATAGAACCACCGTCTTTACTGAAGAACCATCTTTTTTTAAGAACTTTGATGATCTTTTGGCTTCAATTAGAAAGTCGCAGCTCTTGTGTTTTGAAACTGCGACTTCGACATAAAAACGATGATTTATTGTGTGCGCAGTAAAAACAGATGAGGCGCGTTCACAGTGACGTCACCATGATCCCAATGTTCCTAATATCATTTGCAGGAATGCGCCACATCCAGCCTACACGAAGGAACGGACGGATTTTTTCCGGCAGTTCAATAAGTGAATTGTTACACGTCTGTAATTGAGTATTCAGTCCCTGAAGATAAACCGTGACAGAGTAGGTCCCTCAGACTCACTGTTTGACCATAAACGCATCATAGAACCATCAGGAACACTTTCAGAAATCCTGACCATTACAGACGGTTCTATATAGAACCAAGAACACTCAAAGAACCCCTTGCGTGACTAAAATGAAACGAAAGCGTTCTTCTGATAGACTAGATTGATGGAGAATGTGCTGTAGGTTTACAGTGCCAAGCTCGTAACAACAGAAGAACGCTTTTTAAAAAGGTTCTACGCAGAGCCATCTACAGCACATTCATGCACATTTTCCAGTCAGTCTAAAGAACCCTTTCATGATGCATAGAACCCTT
This sequence comes from Pygocentrus nattereri, assembly GCF_015220715.1. Lineage (NCBI taxonomy): Eukaryota > Metazoa > Chordata > Actinopteri > Characiformes > Serrasalmidae > Pygocentrus > Pygocentrus nattereri. Next base: position 47,415,220 of record NC_051216.1, read on the forward strand.
TAATCGTGTTCTCGGGCTAGACGCCAGCGTTTAACTGCTCAGATAGGTAAACACTTGAAAATTATGGTTCTTCAAGAGTTCTTTAGTAAGGAAAATGATTCTATATAGAACCAAGGACAGTCAAACAACCAACTGCATGATTAAAGGGTTCTTTGCATCATTAATCGGTCCTTCAGATTGATGAAGAGTGTGTTTTATATGGTTCTATATAGAACCTTTTTGATAAGGGTTGTATAAAGTACACTCTTAACAAAAATGGTTCTATACAGTACCAAAAAAGGGTTCTTTGGCTTGTAAGAATAGTTGGTGCAATATAGAATCCTACTTGCTTACAGTGTACTATGTAGAACCCTTATCAAAAAGGTTCCACATAGAACACATTCATCATCAGGACCATTTAATGATGCAAAGAATTCTTTAATCATGCAGAGGGGTCTTATTTCCATTTAGAACCATTTTCTTTACTAAAGAACACTTGAAGAACCATTTTTTTAAGAGTGTACCGAAAAAGGATTCTGTTATTGTTTTAATAGAAGCTTGTAATAATAACAGAGCCCCTTTTAGTGCCATTTAGAACCTTTTATAAAAAAGGTTCTGCATAGAACCATCTATAGCACATTCAAGCATATTCTCCGTCACTCTAAAAAACATTTTCATGATGCAAAGAACCCTTCAAATCATGCAGAGGGTTCTTTGAGTGTTCATGGTTCTATACAGAACCATTTTTTTTCTAAAGAACCCTTAAACAGCTGAACAACCTGGAATCAGCCAGAAATGAACCCAACACCATTCGCCAAACTAAACGGGCTGTAAGAAGCTTTACAGACCGGCTGGAACAAAACAACATTAATACTGATCTGGACAAACTGACCAAACTGAGCTGAACCTGATATTGGGTCAGTTTTACGGCTCAGTCTGATTTGGTCCGACTCTGAAGATCAGACACGTCTGGCGAATGGTGTTGGGTTCATTTCTGGCTGATTCCAGGTTGTTCAGCTGTTCTTCTGTCACAGCTGCCGACTGAAAAGCTGCTCAGTGGTGACGCCAGTTTGGGAATTTAGTGTAAGGAGCTGGAGAACGAACTGCCGGCTGAGCAGCGAGTGGGAGGAGCTCGTTACTCTGACGTAGCAACGAGCTGCTCGTTAAGGAGCTCTAATTAGGAGGAAGGAGCTGAACATTAAAACATATTAAAGCCGCGTTCACGGCCAGTTTATTCATTTCTTACTGTATTTATTTAGCTGCTGTATTAAAGCAGTAGAGCACTCGAGGAGGGAGTTATCACCCATAACATCACGGCTGGGATGATCTACGGACACCAGATCACAGCCGGGGTGGTATTTCACGATAACACACTCCCTCTCGGGTTCTACTGCTTAAGTAATTATAAATAAAAACTAATTTATATAACTTAACAGACTAAATTAGTTGCAGATCACGGTCACACCTCTGTAAATGTCCAGAGTGTACAGTAGGTTTTTTAATCTGCCCGTTTGTTTGAACCGGACACCTGGCATCTTTCTTTGTTTTGTTTTCCTGGCGCCTTCCCATTGATTGTTATTTGGGAGAAGGTGGGAGCACAAGTTACATTGCAGTGCACGCTGGGAACTGTAGTGCAACTCATGGTGAAATGGGCTAATATTAATAGACGATTAAAATAATTTTGCAGGCCGAACAGGATTCGGCCAGGAATCGGCCCGCAGGCCTTGTGTTTGACACGTGGGCTCTAGAGACCACTGCAGCGCCACTGGAAGACGAGGTTAGGCATGTTCACAGCAGATGTAGTAGCGCTGCTTACATTTTTCATTGTAGCCGGAGTTTCCCTTTAAGTCTCAATGGGAACTGCAGCCTATGGAGCGGCTCAGACGCCACAAAAAAGCAGGACGCACTTCTTAAGTGGGCGAATTAACGCATTTGATTGACAAGTAGGTAAACACCAGAAATCTATCTGAGAGAAAACGTGATACCGAAACGTGATAAATATTTGGAAATTGACTGGAACAATCAATTTTCACGTTCAGTTATTTTGTGCAGCTCTGGGTGTTTAAAAACAGCCAAAACTAGCTTTTTCCTCAGTTGGTGACCAAAAGTTAGGCATCCTCAATATTGACTGGTCAGCTGTGATGACATAGGGTCATCAGAACTTTTCGTGCTCCATACGCTGCTAAAATAACACCTTCACAAGAGAAATCAGCCTAAATCTAGTCTAAATATACATTTTAATATAGCTGTGCAAATATTATATGAGACAAACTTTTTTTAGGCTTTTTACTTGTTTAAAGTCATTTTATTAGGCACTATTATCTCACTACATTAGCAGATAATTTAGCTGGATTCAGGCACATTTCTTAAAACATGCGAAATGATCTGCCAGTATCGTGAGATAATTTTACTTAATAGATTATTCAAAACAGGTAAAAGATGTCAGGAAATAAGTTAAATAATCTTATTTTAAGTTTACGACAATCTTAAAATGAGGAACAATGGAAATCGTAACTAGATTTAAGACAATTCTACTTGCCAATACACCATTTTTGCAGTGATTGGTTGATGACTCCATGAAAAGAGGCAGGCTTGTGATTTTGAGGCCTCATTTATTCAGTTAACATCTGGCATACATGGATTTAACTTTGCTGCAACTGTTCATATATTATGTGGGAAATAATTCGGTTGCAGAATCAAATTAGAAAAGATTTAAAATACTTTTAAAATAATATTTTTGAAACAGATTCAGCTGAATATCCAGCAAAATCCAGAAGAATTGTCTCTGAAGTGTATAACTGGGATTAAGTTAGGCTTTGAGACCAGACGCGAACAACTGAACAACTGTTATAGGCTATCCGTTAAAGATTTTGGGCTAAATGTTGGTGGGAACGTAGATCTCTTAGGGAGGAAACAAGGTGAATGTGAAATTTCTAAACCAATGCAACAGTTTATGCGGTAGGGGGCGATGATGCCCTCTTCAAAATTGCCTGATGGACAGCAAGCCTGTCGTTTGAGTGAATGTAGCATAAGTTCGGCTGAAAATTCCCTCAAAAAAGTAAGCATGTAGATGCGACACGTGTGAGGAGAACACATGTCAATTACAACACTAACTCCAACGAGAGAAACACAGTTTTGTTTTGGACTGGAGGAACTTGTGGGTGGGGTTTGGAGATGTCAAGGAGTTGTCCCCAGACGTGTATTTTCATAAATACACATGTTGCCCCACGAGAATAGGAAGAGCTAAGGCTGAAGATGAGGAAAAATAACACTCATTTCAAAGACGGGACCCTGAGCACTCATACCAACGGCCAACAGGAGAAGCACTGGACAGTCCTGGCAAAGCTCCCCAAATGTAAGAACTTTCCTCAGAGAAAGTTCCTCTTTGTGTTTGAGTATGTAAAGGTTGAAACCAGGCAACATAAGTCCTCATTCATTCCGCTGTCTTCACTAATGAAAAACGTTACACATATAATGACCGCAGGGTTTGATTCCATTCCCATGTTGCTTCATATCAAAGGCCAAAGACAAGGGGACATGGCAAGGCTGCTTTCCAATGTTTGTCTTTCCTCGGGATTAAAACATGCATCTCTCGGGCCCGGCACGTTAACCGCAAGAGAGCCAGATGGGAGGAATGAAAGGCTTAATTTAAAATCTCATATATTTTATGACTCCAAATGGACCAGCAGGACCTCTCTGACACACCTTTGGCTTAATAGGTCCGCACATAAATAATCCGACATAAGGCCGATGCTTTCCAAATGCGCTGCAGAACAGAGTCCTTCTTTCACTTCGCGTTAGCAGCCGCAGTGCTTTATGGCTGGGTGTTCCCCTCTTGTCTATTGTGGGAAGGTGAGAGATAGCCCATATGTGAGCGCGAATGTCCATAAATACATCACTATGTGGACATTTAATGTGAAATAACACCGTAGTATTTTGCTCCACTTACAACCGCATCCATTGATGATCGGTTTTTGTGCACGACCAGTTTTTTTGCCATGCCCAAAATCAAATGGAGAGAATGATCACTGTTGCATTGTTTACATGCAAGGATTTTTGCCGGTCTGACTGAACACATTCCGATTACAGATTCAGAGCAAGGCGTTTATTCTCACTCTTCTCAACAATCTGATGGAAAATCTCCGCTTACGTGCTCACTACAAGCAATCAGATCCAAAATTACGTGCATACATAGAGAACCGCTTAATGTCAACATTACCAGGACAACCAGCATCACGTGGGTCCAGTCAGAGTGAGATGAGCAGCAGTGAGCAGTGATTGTGTTTTTAACTGCTTCAATCAATCGGACTAGACTATTCCAGCTGAAGTGTATACATGGACGTATTCTATTCCAATTGAGCTATTATTCGGATTATTAACGGATTATTAGGCTGCATGTAAACGTGGCTAATGAGTGTGTTTACATGCACTCAAGAATCCAATCATAATCGGATTTCTGCGGTTATTCTGATTATTCAAATGGTCATGTAAACAACACACTCTGATGTCTTAGATCAGAAAGAGGTCTAGGAATCTGATAAAGAGGCTGGATTTTACGTGTTGATCAGATTCTGTAGTTCAGATTATTAAGTGCATGAAAACACACTCAATTATGAAAGTCATCAGTCCATGAACTGACCAGGTAAACTTATACCCAGTTAAAGCCTGTTTTAGAAGGAAACTCTGGCCAAAACCAAAGATTGGGCCATTATTACATTGGTTATGATCACACTTTCTCACATTTTAAAGGTGTGAGGAGCTTTTGAAAAACTACAAGCACTTTGGGTGGATTTTTGGGGGTGGGCTGTGAAGTGTTTTGCTAGCTGACTAATACAGAAGGAAGCCAAATAGCTAAGATTATTGCTAGGAAGTAGAAAATCACATCTGCGTTTATTGGCCTCTTTACTGGATCTTTTTAACAATGTGGGTGGGATTCCCAACTGTCATATGACAAATTTGCAAAATGGATGATGGGTATTGTAGTGAGATCGCACTGCGTTCTGTCAAAGTGATGAGGCTAAAGGCTGCAATTCTGTACTACAGCATAACACGACAAATATATGTTAGTTTTAGGGCAGAATTCCACTTTAACTACCCAAGTTTTCAGACCAACCAACTCAACGGCTAAACAATGTGAAATTCTATCTAATCACTGTTACTGTCTTTGCTTTTTAGCTAAAATCACAAGCTGTGAACAACTACTAAATCTTAAACGATTGACCACAACGGAAACGTGTCTAGGACTTAGTTTGAGGTTGGATAGTGTAGTGGGTAACACTTCTGTCTTCTACGTTGTAGACTGGGGTTCAATCCCTGACTGGGCAGCTGCCTACACTATACCAATAAGAGTCCTTGGGCAAGACTCCTAACACTAACTTGAGATCATTCAACTTATTTCTAGAGATTTTTAACTGGTTAAATTATCTGCCAAAGGAAGACAAAGCAACTTAAATCAAGTAAATATCTACAAATAGGTAGCATAAACGTACAACACCCTTACAACAAGCTCATAGCGAGAAATATTAAATACGCTGACCAGATTTAAGACATTTTCCCTTGTTAGTACCAACTCTAAGACTGCACTGCTGCTTTGCTCCACATTTTGTCCTGCCATCAGATTCATTTCCTGCCTACGTTAGGCACGGATCTCTCAGTTTAACCGCCAAAACCAGCCGCTGTAGGCCTGATGATGAGGTAATAAGATCCTTTACAGGAGGCAGATCCACCCAGCGTTACGCCAGCGACCCATTAAAGCCTCTCAGTGGGGGTGAAGGCCCTCTTTAGCAGGAAGGTGACCCCACCACCGCGGCTTCACACAGACAGCAAGGTTCCTCTGAGGAGGGTGACATTGGCATTTGGTGGCCGAGCTGGTGGGGGTATGTTTTTGCAGCTGATGCGACCTCCAATTTCCACATGAAAGAGCTGGAAGCTCAGAGATCCTCCAGACCGGCCTATACAGAGCAACACAAACAATAGCTTTCTATTCCGGGAGCTTCTCAGCTCGCTCAACCAGCTCCTTATCAAGCTCCCGATACATCTCAGCTCAAATCTGCACTTCTTCCACAAGCAAAGGAGAAGAAAATGAGCCGCCAAGAGTTGCAAAGGCGTGTCGCATCTCAATGTGAGTGCCCTCGTTTGTCAGGGAGGAACGTCTGCCAAGATCTGAGCTTTAAACCAGACCATTAAAATTAATTCAGAGCTTTAATATTCAGTTTGAGTCCCTTTTTTGTCCGACTTGGTTTCTTTTTTCTTGACGCTCTTGCATGCATAACACTTCGCACACATATACAAATAGATTTTTCTCCAGAATTCAGTGATTAAGATGTACATAAAGTAATTCAGCATGGTTTTATGTGGAATGCTTCGTTTTGCAATGACCTGGATGCACCTCTCCGCCCTAGTTGGATTTTAAACATGCCTTCTAGGCCAAAGCCTTCTCAAAACAATCGTAAAACAATGTCTCAGATGTCAAGCAGTGAATTCATAACTATTTAATGTAGGAACTTTCTGTGAGGCAGCTTTTACCGCTCTGAATTACTTTGTTTACATCTCAATTTCTTAAATTATGAGCAGGAAACTTAATGAAGAGATTCTGTTCAACACATTTTTTCATCAAAAAAAGCTTGCACCCCCAGCAGCCCCATCTACCCCACATGAATGGCACAACCAGGGCAAAAAGATGCCAAAAGGAGACCAAAAGATGAAGAGATCTATTGCACTGGCTTTCACTGAAGTCTTGCGAGAACATTGTGTGGAGTGAGGTGTGAAAAACTGCTTTGGACATGACGGACCCCACCGGACAAGAGGGCTAATTCCTTTACAGCTCTTAGCCTGGTGTGAACACCTCGGTGGACAAAACAACATCTGTACAGCACTTAAAATGTAATTAGGGACTTCTAGACACCATCGTGGTCATCACCAATGCTTGAACATTGGTCAAACTACTTGTATGTCTGCCTTCTTTTGTGTAGTTAACATGAACATACAGTACCAGTCGAAAATCTGGACACACTCATGAATATTCTTACTATTTTAGAACAGTAGTGAAGACATCAAAACTACTAAATGGCATTTTGCTGTGAACAAAAAGTATATCTTAATAAAAATGTTACAGGTTCTTCTGCACCATGATGCCTCTTCATGAAAACCCTTGATGTTGTCTCTACAAGCTTCATGAGGAGCCACCTGAGATGCTTTCCCAACAAGACTGGAGAAGATTCATACACGCTCACACTACACTGTTCCAAAATATACATATTTTTAGATTTAGGACATTTTTTGTTTCGGAAAATAATCACACCTCAACATGTACATTTGTTCTGAAAACCAATTTCAAGCAATGTGGAAAGTCTCAACCCTCCTGAAAAAACAGCACAGATCAGCAAGCATTTCATGTTAGTCTAAGCTGGTCTATGCCTGTCTGGTTCTGGTTTAGCTGGTCACCCCAGCATGGCCATGCTGGTTTTGGTGGTGACCAGCATATCAACTTCCATTGCTGTTGACCAGCACACCAGTACACAAAACACAAAGTACGCCGGTTTTGCTGGTGACCAGCATATCAGCTTCCATTCCCGCTGACCATACCAGTACCCAAAACACAACATATGCTGGTTTTGCTGCTGACCAGCACACTAGTACCCCAAAAAACAACATGTACTGGTTTTGGTGGTTATCAGTTTATCAACTTACATTGCTGCTGACCAGCACACCAGTACCCAAAACACAACAAATGCTGGTTTTGCAGGTGGCCAGCCGTGCTGGTCAGTGCTGGTCTTTCTAAAACATCTGAAATGGAAAACATGCATTCAGCCAGGTGGCATCCAAACTTTTGACTGGTAACTTTGAGCTTTCCCACAGCATCTAACACGGACCTCTGGCACTATAGTAAACATAAACAAGCCATTCCTCCGTTCACAGCAACGAAGCGGGCGAGCCACGTCCAGCCCAGTCTAACCGCTTATCTGGTCGGTTAACTAAAGTTGTGCGGACAGATTTGCCGCCGAAAACACCTGACCGGTCAGCCCGGATCACCGCAGTCCGGTGGTTCTGTCACTTTCCACTCTACTGATGACCAAACAAACGGTCCAAACGAGCAGCTCGACGTGGAATTTCACTCAGATAAACCGTCGAAAACGTCGAAATCTACCTGGAAATGTTTAAAAAACGCCGAAATGCGGGTGATGTGCAGGCTGAGGCAGCGCGAGGCGCAGCGCGCGCGGTTCACGCTGCCCGCCATCGCCGCGTCCTCGCGCCTCCCCGCGCTCGCGCCCCACAGCGCCGCCGTAATAATCCACACGCACGCGGCAAGGCTGCTCGCGCTCCTCGCGCTCCAAGACGGCATCCTCGCGCTCCGCTCTGCTCCGCTCGCGCCACTCCGCGCAAACTGAAGGGGAAAAGTTTTGACGGTCCCGGCACGCGAGAGCAGAGAGGGGGGCGGGGCGGGGCCAGAGCCGCGCGAGCTGCAGCGCGGTTGGAGGAGGGGCTCGCGTGGCAGGTAGTTGAGCTCGCGCGGGGGGTGATTTTTAGCCTTTTTGAGGAAATTATGAGGCATTTTTTTATTTTTTATGTAATACCGATTTTTAAATTCTTTAAAATGTAATGTGAGCGGAATATTACAGGTTTTCCTGCTTTATTTTTGCATACATGTTTTGTTAGATAATACATTACCAGTCAAATGTTTGATAACATCTCGTGGATTCACGCAGTGATCAAAATACCTGCATAACCCAGAGGGTTTGGTGTGAAGTGGTTCAGACGTCTTTACAGTGGTGGTGATGGGAACCAGGTGTCGCCATGACTACAACACAGATAGACACTTTATTTACCATCCAGAACCACCAGAGAACCTACACGAGTCTTCTGAGCTTATATGGAATGTTGATGATGGAAAACAGTGGAAAATCTGGAATACTGAGTTTTCTTTGGGGACTATTTTGCCGCACAGCGCCCTGCATGTCTCCCTCCACCATGAATGGAGTTGAAGTTCTCTAAACTCTCATAACACAGCGTCTCAGTCATCAGGCAGTGAATTCAGAACCAGTTCATGTAGGAACTTTCTGTAGGAGCTTTTAGAGGGACGTCTGGTTCCCATCACCACCACTGTGAGCGGCTCTGACTCGGTCAGTTTCTCCAGAACTCTCTTGGAATGAGCCTTTATAAATGTCTAATGATTGTGATTTTGATGATTGTCATGAGAAGCAACTCGTTTTTGAGGTAGGCCCAATACTGAGACGCTAAAGGAACTTTAAAGGGAAATTTTGATGCTCAACAGAATTATTTACATCTTTAAATGAAAAGTTGAAAATGTGAACATTGTTAAATTATTCAAATATAGAACTCACTCCCCAGTCCATATAGTCCATATATGGACACTAAGCTGCAAAAACAACCTACTTTGAATTCACTGTTTTTGGGTTGTCACAAAAACCAATACGTTTACAAATATCTGCCTATTCAGCGTGGTGCCGTGATCGGACGCCACCTGTGCAGCAAGTCCAATCATGAAATTTCCTCACTACTAAATATTCCACAGTCCACTGTCAGTGGGATTATAACAAAGTGGAAGTGGGAACGACAGCAACTCAGCCACAAAGTGGTCGGCCACGTAAAATGACAGAGCGGTCAGCGGATGCTGAGGGGCATAGTGCGCAGAGGTCACCGACTTTCTGCAGAGTCAATCACTACAGACCTCCAACCTTCATGTGGCCTTCAGATCAGCTCAAGAACAGCGTAGAGAGCTTCATGGAATGGGTTTCCATGGCCGAGCAGCTGCATCCAAGCTTTACATCACCAAGCACAGTGCAAAGCGTGGAATGCAGGGGTGTAAAGCGCCGCCACTGGACTCTAGAGCAGTGGAGACGTGTTCTCTGGAGTGACCAATCACGCTTCTCCATCTGGAAATCCGATGGACGAGTCTGGGTTTGGTGGTTGCCAGGAGACGGTACTTGTGTGACTGCATTGTGCCGAGTGTACAGTTTGGTGGAGGGGGGATCATGGTGTGGGGGTGTTTTTCAGGAGTTGGGCTCGGCCCCTTAGTTCCAGTGAAAGGAACTCTTAAAGCTTCAGCTCCAAGAGATTTTGGACAATTTCACGCTCCCAACTTTGTGGGAACAGTTTGGGAACGGCCCCTTCCTGTTCCAACATGACTGCCCACCAGTGCATAAAAGCAGGTCCATAAAGACGTGGATGAGCCAGTTTGGTGTGGAAGAACTTGACTGGCCTGCATAGAGTCTTGACCTCAACCCCATAGAACACCTTTGGGATTAATTAGAGCGGAGACCTCACAAATGCACTTCTGGAAGAACGGTCAGAAATTCCCATAAACACTCCTAACCCTTGTGGAAAGCCTTCCCAGAAGAGCTGAAGCTGTTATAGCTGCAAAGGGTGGGCCGACATCATATTAAACCCTATGGATTAAGAATGGGACGTCACTCAAGTTCACATGTGTGTGAAGCCAGACAAGCAAAACCTTTTGGAAATACAGTGTATATCCATATGTATAAATCCTTTAAACCTGTCTATTCAAATTGTACTGGAATGTGAAGGGTTAAAGAAGCCCCTCTGTCGCCCCCTATCAGAATTTTGCAGTATCTGCAGTTGCTGGAAAAGCTGATGGTGATTGGTGGTCCAGCTATAAATTTACAGAGCCCCAAGCACCAGTAATTACATGAGACACCAATTTCAAACGACAGTTAAATTGACCAATTGACCAATCATATCTTCCCTCTAAATGGGTGGGCTTTTAAAGTTAATAAACTATAAATGGACAGTAACATTGGCCAAATGGAAATTTTAGCTTTAACGAGTGGACGTTATATGTCTTTTATGGTCAGTGTGGAAGCGTATGTACTCATAATGTAGCATCGGCTGACCAAGAGGCCAAGATGCTCTCATATCAACTTCCAAGCTTTTCAAGCAGAACATCTGCACCTCTTCACTCCATGACCCACCTTTCAGAGACACAAGCAGAAACCTCACTTAACAAAATCTCACACACTTTTGCATCAAGCTGAACGAAGCAAATGCTGGGAGATGTAGGAGGGAACGTTAACGAAGCTCGCCGGCCTTGAAAAATGCGAGCTGGTATTTAATTAGAAAGTTCCCTGGAGGGTTTTATTATAACGCCGCTCTGACTTCACTTTCTCTCAGCTCGTGAAGCGCTTGTCTGGCCACTGAAGCAGCAGCAGCAGCCGCGCGGCGTTCCTGCCTAATGAGGCTTTATGGGTAAACCTCTTAAACAGAGCAGGACAGAAACTGGGACTCACACGACCGGGGGTTCTGGCCCAGGAAGCCGCCGCCTAGCCGTGGGCCAGACTGCGCCCGGGCCAAAAACTTCAGCTCGTACCGCCGTAATGAAACAGGGAGTCGGGCTGATGCGGCTCCTCTGGCTGAGCTGGGAAGCCGCTGCCAAGCAAAGCTCATATTTTTCTGAAGAGGTTGCCCCGGCTGACCACACACAGCGAGCCGGTTTGTGGCTTTCTCCGAAGCGTGTGTGGTCGGGAGGACGGGTCGACCGGCGAACGTGACCTTTTCTGTCGACCGAGGCCTTGTAGGTGCACGTCGAAGGCCGCGTCCCAGGTGGGCTTCTTCAGCGCGATGGAGGCCTGCAGCGAGAGTTCCCCGGCCAGTCTTAAAAGCCATTTAAACGCGGATGTCTGTGTTCCTTAAACCCTTGTGTAACGGCTTAATTTGTCAGATTATTACAGCCATGTGTCGGGGAGTGCAGGGTTTACGAGGTGTGGAGTGTGAGGAGAGCTAAAGGCTGACAGTGTGCGGTCCCAACGTCCTCCCAAACCCCGAAGGACACACAAAGGGACAGGCAGTGCTGAAGAAAGGTATTTATCCGGGCAAAAGGTGGAACCGCATTTGTATTAACAGCCCCTCGTTTCCATAACAGTGTAACTAACGATGTAGTCCACTGCAATAAGCAAATTCACGCACCAAACCTCCACGTCTTCAAACAACAGCGCTACTGCTTTGGCTGTGTTGACGTCTGAAGGGGTGGAGCCTCATTGCACTAAACCCCAACTTTACCAGTGTTTAAGCACCCGTTTTGGTGAGATTGCGTTATTATCTTTACTTCTGTAGCTTTGCGTTTTGTTTTCTTCGAGTTATCCAGCTTGTTAACTGCAATGTTAGCTTCATGGCTACCTGCATCTGCACACAAGTCACCTCAGTGCTGCCGACCACGCCAGTTATCAACACTTGTGTCGCACTGAACTCTCAAAGATATATAATTATCTGATGTAACGTTCAGTTTTGTGTGTATACTGTTTACTTGCTAACTGCACTGTTAGCTTCTTGGCCAGCTGTAGCTGCACGCAAGCCACTCCACCGCCACCAACCACATTATTTACTGTACATATATTTACATTTGGCATGACTCGGTGTGCAGCGCTGTCCTCCTGTGAATATACGATTATCTGATGTAATTATTTTCAGCTTACGTCATTATTGTTTAAGCTTCCACCGACATGGAGAACATTTTCCGTTTGCCAATCTTCTAGACCGGCCTCGCTGAGGACGAGAACCATAGAAGTCTAGTGGGACAGATTTAGGAATGCAGTTAGCGCTATGCTAATTGCTGCATTGCTAATAAGCTCCTTGTTGTTGTTAGCTACGTTCGCCTCTTAGTGCCAGTGTGAAATTGAAGAAGCTCCAGACTCCAAACATATCTTTCCTGATCGACTACATCTGGAGTACTGACCCCGTCAAGTCCTCCTGGGAAGTTTCTACTTGCTGGAGTTTTTAAACACCTCAGTGTCTCTGCTGGACTGAGAACCAAAAATATCCAGCCAGCAGCGTCCTGTGGGCAGCGTCCTGTAACCACTGATGAAGGACTAGAGGATGACCAACACAAACTGTGCAGCAGCAGATGAGCTGTCGTCTCTGACTTTACATCTACAAGGTGGACCCACAAGGTAGGAGTGTCTAATAGAGTGGACAGTGAGTGGACACAGTGTTTAAAAACTCCAGCAGCACTGCTGTGTCTGATCCACTCACACCAGCACAACACACACTAACACACCACCACCACGTCAGTGTTACTGCAGTGCTGAGAATGATCCACCACCCAAACAGTACCTGCTCTGTGAGGGTCCATGGGGGTCCTGACCACTGAAGAACAGGGTAACAGAGTATCAGAGAAACAGATGGACTACAGTCTGTAACTGTAGAACTACAGAGTGGAACTGAACGGTCAGTGGAGCTGATGAAGTGGACAGTGAGCGTAGAAACAAGGAGGTGGTCAGAATGTTACGCCTGGTCGGTGTATGTTGGAGTTACACATTTATCCAGAATCATATACAATATTTCCAACATGATTTGAAGGCACTAGGGAAATTTCATTTTCCACAGATTGGATTCATTTTGAAACGCTTGCATGCCGCCCCCAAGGTCAGGGAGGAAGGATGACTATAGAACACGCCATGCTGTGTAGAGGGTAAACGAGCGCCTCATAAGGGCTGCATTTATGTGTAGCATTTCCTCCGACACTTCCCAAGGACATCGTACGCATCACCCTGTGACTCACTCAGCCGCCGTCAGAAGTTCAGAAGCATCTGGAATTCATCGGATTGGGGCATTTGGGTTTTCTTGGAATAATATGGCGTGTTTGAATGTAGAATATGTATCTTTGGGGATGCATTCCTGAGCCTGTGAACCTACAGGGAGACCTTTTATCTCTCACTGAGTTAAACAATCTGGACACATGTTAAAAGCCAAGGCCTGGACTGTGGAGGCGTTTCAATGGAGACCGCAATTCACAGGACTGCCCCCTTAAAAGGGGTTCTTCGAGGGTTCTTAAGTAAAGAACCATTACAACTTTAGAACCATTACAACTTAAAGAACTGTTTGAATGTTGAAAAGGTTCTTTGTTTGGTTAAATGGTTCTTTAAAGAACCTTATTTTGCTAAATCAGCCTGTCACCCAGCCTGTCTGCTCATAAACTTACCTTATACTTTATCTGGCTACTTCATCGTTGGATTCATGACTGGTCTATAGCGAGGGCAGCCTCAGTGAATAACTTCTGTGACCTGAAATATTAATATTAATGCAAATTGCAAATGTTTACATAATTTCCTCATGTTTCCTTGTGTTATTTTAGCACCGTAGCCCCAATAAACAGCGCAGAAGAACATGATCAACCCCTGATTTTATAGATTTTTCTTTGCCTCCCCAGTAATAAATTCGTTGGGTCTCATCTGGCCACCCCAGTGCGAGGGTTCTGTGTACGTTGCTGCCGATGAGGAACACAATGCTGGAAACCATTGTCTTCAAACTCGCAGCTCAGAAGACACGCGAAGGCCGACAGCTCAGAAGATGAAGCCCGGAGCCAGTTCTGTCATGTCCTCAGGGACGAACATGATGAGGGAGTCTAAACACGGCTTTGTTCACTTTCTACCTGCCTCGCTTTCTTCTCTCCTCACTTCAAACGGAATGTAAGTGAGTCTCCAACACAATAGCCGAGGCAGCCGGGCAAAAGAAGGCGCTAACGCTCTGCTTTGATCATCCTCTTTCAGGTTATAGACCGAACAGCGAGACAGGAACGCAGCGTCTGCTGTTTCACTCCCATTCATGCTCACTGTAGGACCTCGGAACATCCAAACACCTGCGTTTAAAGGGCCCATGCGGTGGAAAACCAAATTGTTCCCACTTTTTTACAGAGAATGGTTTGATGTAGGATGTAAACATTGCGGAGGTTTCCAAATATACCATTCGCAGGGTCCATGTATGGAAACTAACCCATACATTCGGCCTAAAACAGTTTAGTTCACCCAGTCAGCTACAACAGTTTAGCTCCGCCCATTCAGCTGCAGCAGTTTAGCTCCACCCATTCAGCTACAGCAGTTTAGCTCCACCCATTCAGCTACAGCAGTTTAGCTCCACCCATTCAGCTACAGCAGTTTAGCCCCACCCATTCAGCTACAGCAGTTTAGCCCCACCCATTCAGCTACAGTAGCCAGTGTGGACTCGCACACTTAATAAATACTCTGTAAGCAAATTTTCATTAGTTAAAGGAGACAAATAAGCCCAAATAAGCGATGGTGTAAAACTACGGAATATGGAATATGGAATATGGAATACGGAATACGGAATATGGAATACGGCTACGGCGCCGGTAGAGCCCTGTAACCCAGCTGTAAAGTCACCGCAGTGGTTTTACTCCTCAGACGACAGCGCGGCCTATCAGATTCCAGCCCGGATGTGTTCTGCTTCTGTCTAAAGCCACAACTCTTTGATCCTAAAATCTGCAGGTGAACCCTTTGTTAGACACACCTGTGTAGAAGTGTGTTTGAGTGTGTACCTGCATGCAAGCCTGGAGGGCAACACAGCCTTGGACGAAGTAAAATAAACAACAGACCACTTTACACATTTACACGGACCTAAAGGGGAATTCCACCAAGTTTCCAAAATTTCTGGTGAGACTGTAGAGAAACTTGTCTTCACAGTTGTGGTATCTACTGATATAGAACGTTTACATTATGTGGAGGAGTTTCTTCATAATTCAGTGGTTGAGATGTAAACAGTGTCATTCAGAGCGGTTTAGTGTGAGATGGTTGATTGCAGAGACTCTTTACAGTGGTGGTGATACAAACCAGGGGTCGCCATGACTACAACACAAATATAGGCATATTATTTACTATCCAGAACCAGCCGTTTAATCAGCAAAAAACTGGTAAATCTGAAAACGTATTTCTCCCACATGAATGGACTTTAAAAGGACGGACCTTCTCAAAACATCTCAGTCATCAGGCAGTGAATTCAGAACCATCTCATGTAGGAACCTTCTGTGAGGAGCTTTTAGAGGGGGACGTCTGGTTCCCATCACCACCACTGTGAACGGCTCTGACTCGGTAAGATTATCTAGAACAGAGCGTTTCACACCAAACCGCTCTGAACGACATTTTACATCCCAGCTACTGAACTAAACAGAATTTTGGAAAATTGGTGGAATTCCTCTTAAAATCTGAAGGTTCGTGTGAGCCAGTCAATAATCACATTTACCTCTAGACACACGATGCATGAACTCTTAAAAAGACGGTTCTTCAAGGGTCCTTTAGTAAACACACAATATTCTCAAAGAACCCTTTGCACTATTGCACTAAGTTCTCTGGATTGCAGAACCCTTTGCACTATTGCACTAAGGGTTCTCTGGATTGCAGTGCTCTTCAGACACATGTTTGAATGAGTTGAATATGGTTCTACATAGAACCTCTTTGAAAAGGGCTCTAAACAGCACCAAAAAGGTTCTTTTATTGTTACAATATCAAGCTTGTTACAATAGAAGAACCCTTTTTGGTGCTACAGTATATAGAACCATCTACAGCACATTCTCCATCAATCTGAAGAACCCTTTCACAATGCGAAGAAACATGAAATCATGCAAGGGTTATTTGCGTGCTCGTGGTTCTGTATCTACAGCACGTTCTCCGTCAATCTGAAGAATCCTTTGCATGATAAAATGGTTCTTTGAGCAGTTGAGCAGTTAATAATCTTGGGTGGAATCAGAGCCGGTTCATGAGGAGTCTGGCCACTTCTTATTTCCCCCGTTATATCAAGAACAGGACTGCTGAACAGCAGAGGGCGCCCATGCGTGAGTCCTCAACGAATGGGAGTGAATGAAGCTCAACAGCTAAAAACGAGTTAAAATAGTTTCTAATCACTGAACCAGAACTTTCCTTTAGTTTTAGAAAGTAGGAGGACGAGTTTCACTAAAAAACAGAGAAATCTCACCTGTTTGTTTCCTTTATTCTACAGTAAACGGGTTTTGGGCAGCAGGAGGCGGGGCTTTACTGCTAGAGCGTGATGATTGATGGGCGAGCGGAGCAGCTCATTGGCTGTTCACGCTCACTGATGTCATGAACGTACATGAGGCGCCGGTTTAAACTCCTATAACTCGAGTTTAAAAGCTCTTAAATATAAAAGCGGTGTTAAAATGTTTTACACTGTTCAGGAAATGATTGAATTCCTTTACATTAAAAATGTTTCAGCGTTTATAAACTATGATTTTCTCAAAGGCCCCATATCAACCCATTCATTTTGGACTCACTCAGGAGCGCCCCCTAGTGCTTGGGAAACACATTGCAGAGAGTGGGAATTCTCCTCTCTACAGGTCCTCTGGTGCAGCTATCATGCCGGTTCATTCCATGCTAACATGTCGAGGTCACCTGCAGTTATGAAAACCATGAACTGCTGATTTGAATATTAATGGAATTCATCTTTATATACTGCTTCACAATAAATCACTGCCATCATTTATTTCATCTGCCTTTTGTACCCGTTACCATGACAACAGGACTAAGCAATTTCCTGGTTGCCTCCTAATAAGATTTGCGAAAAATGGAAAAATCTAACAGGTCTTATACAATTCAATGAAATCAGTTTTGGATTGATCCAAATAGGATTGCTTCCAATAAATATAAATAAGGAAAGTATATTTGTATGATTTTTAAATAAGTTTTATGTAAAATACTTCATTTACAAATAAACCAAACCAAAAAAGCGTAAACAGGCTGCTTGGGGTTGCTGGCGATTGTGCTGTGAGGTGAGCTTTTCTATACGCCAGAATGTCTAGAAATTCATTTATTTTAAATTCATTTCTGACAAACGAATAAGATAAACCCAGTGCCCTCAGTGGTGAGACATGTACAGCTGTTTAGGCGAAATAACACCTCCTACACCAACTCCCACACCGTGGCCATCTGTACGCACCCACACTGAGGTTCAAGGGCAGGGCTTCTGGTTTAATAAACACTGCACGGAGCTCAGCGCGGAGGGAAAGAGGGAAAAACGGCAGCAGGGCCTTTACAGGCTGGCCAGGTGCCATAATTTTTAACCTGCAGGACTTTATCTTGGAGTTTTAAGTACTGCAACACCACAGTGACCCAGCAGGGGGAGCTGCAGTACACATGAAGGACTATAAACCCAACAAACACTCCTTTAGAAGATACACACATTCTTACAAAAGCCATATCAAAATAACAGGTGTGTGAAAAATGATCCAAATCCAGAAAATGTATAGAACCAAACAGGATATTTGAAAGGTTTAAGAAGGTTCTTCAAGGGCTCTTTAGTGAAGAAAATGGTTCTATGTAGAACCATGAACACTCAAGGAGTGAGGGTTCTTAACAGTGTGCTGCAGCTGGTTCTATAGAATCTTTTTGAAAAGGGTTCTATATAGCACTAAAAAGGGTTCTGCTATTGCTTGAGTCACAATTGTCCACAGTGGTGGTGATGGGAACCAGACGTCCCTCTAAAAGCTCCTACAGAAAGTTCCTACATGAACTGGTTCTGAATTCACTGCCTGATGACTGAGACGCTGTTTTATGAGAGTTTAGAGAACTTCAACTCCATTCATGGTGGAGGGAGACATGCAGGGCGCTGTGCGGCAAAATAGTCCCCAAAGAAAACCCATCCGTGCCGTGAAACACCACATACACACTAATGAGCACACACACTAGGGGGCAGTGAGCACACTTGCCTAGAGCCGTTTGGGGTTAGGTGTCTTGCTCAAGGGCACTTCAGTCACATACTGTCCACTCAGGGGATCAAACTGAGAACCTTCTGGTCACAGG
Organism: Pygocentrus nattereri; assembly: GCF_015220715.1. Taxonomy (NCBI): domain Eukaryota; kingdom Metazoa; phylum Chordata; class Actinopteri; order Characiformes; family Serrasalmidae; genus Pygocentrus; species Pygocentrus nattereri. The sequence goes on from NC_051216.1 coordinate 47,433,774, forward strand.
GCTGACCTCCCGCCCAGAACTGAGAACCTTCTGATCACAGGGCTGACCTTCCCTGACCTCCAGCCCAGGGCTGACCTTCCCTGACCTCCAGCCCAGGAATGCCCTACTATTTAACATTATTTTCCTTCATCAACATTCCATATAAACTCAGAAGACTCGTGCAGGTTCTCTGGTGGTTCTGGATGGTAAATAAAAGGTCTATATTTGTGTTGTAGTCATGGCGACGCCTGGTTCCCATCACCACCACTGTAAGGAAAACTGAGTCTCTACAATCAACCATTTCACAGTAAACCACTCTGAATGACACTGTTTACATATCAACCACTGACTTAGACAGAAATCCTTGAAAAATTGGTGAAACCCCTCCACATAATGCAAAAGGTCTATTTCAATTAAATGAACCCAGTGACCACAAGCCAGAAACCACTGCAGGAGCCGATGAAACCAACCTTCTGAAAATGGTTTATACGTGTTTAGGTTTTCTGCGGTCTTCTGCGGACCCTAACGCCTGTGCAGGACTCCACATTGCTGGCTTTGTTTTGCAAACACTTGGCCTTTGTTTATAATTTTCTATATTAATCTCTTTCATGCCTTAAGATATTCCACATTTCCTCTCTCAATGTTTCTTTTCTCCACATGACACTTAGAGGAGAGCAGCTGAAGTGCTGGACGGCCTAAATTTCTCAAATTTAACGGCCGTGACCGCAAACCACACCACACTGAGCGGAATCTATTTCTGTTTCTGGCTACGAGCTCAACCTGAGCATCAGCACAGGCTGAAGGAGACCACACAGACCCCGGAGGTCGGTGCAGCGGTCACAGTCCCCCCAGGGTCACCGCGCTGGCCGGTGAGTGATAATATGATGCTAAACAGTGGGATGTAACTTCAATTGCAGTTCCAGTGCGTAAGATAAATAAGATCTTATGCATCTATCTATACAATACATGGCCAAAAGTTTGTGGACATTTGCTCTTCCAGGAGTTTGTCCCCCTCTGCTGCAGTAACAGCCTCTACTTTATAGGGAAGGCTTTACACTACATGTTGAATATTGCTGTGAGGATTTGATTTAGCATTAGTGTGGACAGGCACCGATGTTGGCTGGTCAGTTCTGGGTCACTCCATCTCATCCCAAAGGTACTGGATGGAGCTCCATCACTCCAGAGAACACAGTTCCACTGCTGCACAGCCCAGTGCTGGGGGCTTTATACCCCTCTAGACCACGCTCATGATGACTGAACCAATAGAAAGGCTCCAAAATCGGTTAGAATAAAATTTACATTGACTTACATTAAAAGTTAATATCATTTTGGAGATACTTGTTTTTCTTTTCTTTTTCTTGGTACATTAATACACTATATATATATATATATATATATATATATATATATATATATATATATATATATATATATATATTGCTATTTATTCAATTTTCCTAAATAAAGGAGTCATTCCTTTTCGCCTGTAGTCATAATTTTACCTTAGCATTTATTACACTCATTGTTTTTCATTCTTGTATACAACATAATATGATTCAGGGGGAGGGACCAAGGAGGATGTCATATATATATATATATATATATATATATATATATATACATATATATATATATATATATATATATATATATATATATATACATATATATATATATATATATATATAAATGCCATAAAACAGCCCAGGTTGTATATAATTTTTTCTGCTGACAGATTTGTGATAAGGTGTAGTAAGACTGTCCACTAGATGGCACCATTTACACATTCACTTGTCAGTCGACTATTTAGTTCACAATCTTCACATGTTTCTTATCTTAAGTCTGGCAGAGACCAAATAAATACTGGATAAGATAAGATCATTTTTACACCCACACATGTTTTCCGGTCCACTGCAGTTAGCTTGTCCATTCACATCCAGGAAATCTATCCAGGAAATCTGCCAACCTAATGAGAAACTGTAGAACGGACTTGGTTTATATCACAATACCTGCATTTAGAGCCAGTTATTCACTTCAAATGAGTGATTGTGAAGCTTTAACAGTTCCTAGATGGTTGCTGTAGTGTTCCAGGTGGTTGCCAAGGTGTTCCAAGGTGACTGCTATGGTATCCCAGCTGGTTGCTAGGTGGTTGCTGGTGGTATTTCACGTTGTTAATAGAGTGTTACTAGTGGACTTGTATAGTGATAGAAGTACCTTTGGATAACATTACTGTTGTTTACTGTTGACTGAAAGAAGAAAATAAATGCAAATACATGAAAATACATTTGCAGAATGAATTGCTTTGGACAGCTGGATGAGACTCTGGCTAATGTTGAGATCGGGAGTAGCGTTTTTGTCATGTAATCATGCTATCATTATCATGGTGGCTACTTCAATATTAACTCATTCTAAATATATACATATGTTTATATACATACTTAGTTGAGTTTTACCAGCGTTCACTTGTCCAAGCTCACAACAGTGGCCTATAAAACACATTTATGTTCATTACATATAGAAAGAGGGCAAAAAAGTGAGGGCTAAAGAGAGAGAAAGATAGAGAGTACAGTCATACTGTAACATCGGCTAGCTGACAGAATCTGGCTTAGGTCCACTTCATCATCAGCCAAGCTCTGTATCCTGTCACGCTGCAATATGCTGACCCAAGTAGAACAAACCCCCTGGCCAATGTGGCCAGCTTTACCAACTGCATGATGGCCTGTACAGTACTGTAACAATCCAAACAATACATTGTAATGCAAAGACCTAAAGACAGGGTACTACAATGTGGCATAACCATTCCAGTTATAATTCAGTATTACATTTATTTCAAGATAATACAATGTATAATCTTAAAATACTGACTGTCCAACATCATACAGTACTGATCACACATCGTACAGTACTGACTGTCCAACATCAAACAGTCCTGACTATCCAACATCATATAGCACTGACTGTCCAACATCATACAGTACTGACTGTCCAACATCATTCAGCACTGACTGTCCAACATCATACAGCACTGACTGTCCAACATCATACAATACTGATCACACATCATACAGCACTGACTGTCCAACATCATACAGCACTGACTGTCCAACATCATACAGCACTGATCACACATCAGACAGTACTGACTGTCCAACATCATACAGTACTGATCACACATCGTACAGTACTGACTGTCCAACATCATACAGCACTGACTGTCCAACATCATACAGCACTGACTGTCCAACATCATACAGTACTGATCACACATCAGACAGTACTGACTGTCCAACATCGTACAGTACTGACTGTCCAACATCATACAGTACTGATCACACATCGTACAGTACTGACTGTCCAACATCAAACAGTCCTGACTATCCAACATCATACAGTACTGACTGTCCAACATCATACAGTACTGACTGTCCAAAATCATATAGCACTGACTGTCCAACATCATACAGTACTGACTGTCCAACATCATACAGTACTGACTGTCCAAAATCATATAGCACTGACTGTCCAACATCATACAGCACTGACTGTCCAACATCATACAGTACTGATCACACATCATACAGCACTGACTGTCCAACATCATACAGTACTGACTGTCCAACATCATACAGCACTGACTGTCCAACATCATACAGTACTGACTGTCCAACATCATACAGCACTGACTGTCCAACATCATACAGTACTGATCACACATCATACAGCACTGACTGTCCAACATCATACAGCACTGACTGTCCAACATCATACAGTACTGATCACACATCGTACAGTACTGACTGTCCAACATCATACAGTACTGATCACACATCATACAGCACTGACTGTCCAACATCATACAGTACTGACTGTCCAACATCATACAGTACTGATCACACATCATACAGCACTGACTGTCCAACATCATACAGTACTGATCACACATCATACAGCACTGACTGTCCAACATCATACAGCACTGATCACACATCATACAGCACTGACTGTCCAACATCATACAGTACTGACTGTCCAACATCATACAGTACTGATCACACATCATACAGTACTGACTGTCCAACATCATACAGTACTGATCACACATCATACAGCACTGACTGTCCAACATCATACAGCACTGACTGTCCAACATCATACAGTACTGATCACACATCATACAGCACTGACTGTCCAACATCATACAGTACTGACTGTCCAAAATCATACAGCACTGACTGTCCAACATCATACAGCACTGACTGTCCAACATCATACAGTACTGATCACACATCATACAGCCCTGACTGTCCAACATCATACAGTACTGATCACACATCGTACAGTACTGACTGTCCAACATCAAACAGTACTGATCACACATCATACAGCACTGACTGTCCAACATCATACAGTACTGACTGTCCAAAATCATATAGCACTGACTGTCCAACATCATACAGCACTGACTGTCCAACATCATACAGTACTGATCACACATCATACAGCACTGACTGTCCAACATCATACAGTACTGACTGTCCAACATCATACAGCACTGACTGTCCAACATCATACAGTACTGACTGTCCAACATCATACAGCACTGACTGTCCAACATCATACAGTACTGATCACACATCATACAGCACTGACTGTCCAACATCATACAGCACTGACTGTCCAACATCATACAGTACTGACTGTCCAACATCATACAGCACTGACTGTCCAACATCATACAGTACTGATCACACATCATACAGCACTGACTGTCCAACATCATACAGCACTGACTGTCCAACATCATACAGTACTGATCACACATCGTACAGTACTGACTGTCCAACATCATACAGTACTAATCACACATCATACAGCACTGACTGTCCAACATCATACAGTACTGATCACACATCATACAGCACTGACTGTCCAACATCATACAGCACTGACTGTCCAACATCATACAGTACTGATCACACATCATACAGCACTGACTGTCCAACATCATACAGTACTGACTGTCCAACATCATACAGCACTGACTGTCCAACATCATACAGTACCGATCACACATCATACAGTACTGACTGTCCAACATCATACAGCCCTGACTGTCCAACATCATACAGTACTGATCACACATCATACAGCACTGACTGTCCAACATCATACAGTACTGACTGTCCAACATCATACAGCACTGACTGTCCAACATCATACAGTACTGATCACACATCATACAGCACTGACTGTCCAACATCATACAGCACTGACTGTCCAACATCATACAGTACTGATCACACATCATACAGCACTGACTGTCCAACATCATACAGCACTGACTGTCCAACATCATACAGTACTGATCACACATCATACAGTACTGACTGTCCAACATCATACAGTACTGATCACACATCATACAGCACTGACTGTCCAACATCATACAGCACTGACTGTCCAACATCATACAGTACTGATCACACATCATACAGCACTGACTGTCCAACATCATACAGTACTGACTGTCCAAAATCATACAGCACTGACTGTCCAACATCATACAGCACTGACTGTCCAACATCATACAGTACTGATCACACATCATACAGCCCTGACTGTCCAACATCATACAGTACTGATCACACATCGTACAGTACTGACTGTCCAACATCAAACAGTACTGATCACACATCATACAGCACTGACTGTCCAACATCATACAGTACTGACTGTCCAAAATCATATAGCACTGACTGTCCAACATCATACAGCACTGACTGTCCAACATCATACAGTACTGATCACACATCATACAGCACTGACTGTCCAACATCATACAGTACTGACTGTCCAACATCATACAGTACTGACTGTCCAACATCATACAGTACTGACTGTCCAACATCATACAGCACTGACTGTCCAACATCATACAGTACTGATCACACATCATACAGCACTGACTGTCCAACATCATACAGCACTGACTGTCCAACATCATACAGTACTGACTGTCCAACATCATACAGCACTGACTGTCCAACATCATACAGTACTGATCACACATCATACAGCACTGACTGTCCAACATCATACAGCACTGACTGTCCAACATCATACAGTACTGATCACACATCGTACAGTACTGACTGTCCAACATCATACAGTACTAATCACACATCATACAGCACTGACTGTCCAACATCATACAGTACTGACTGTCCAACATCATACAGTACTGATCACACATCATACAGCACTGACTGTCCAACATCATACAGTACTGACTGTCCAACATCATACAGTACTGATCACACATCATACAGCACTGACTGTCCAACATCATACAGTACTGACTGTCCAACATCATACAGCACTGACTGTCCAACATCATACAGTACTGATCACACATCATACAGCACTGACTGTCCAACATCATACAGCACTGACTGTCCAACATCATACAGTACTGATCACACATCATACAGCACTGACTGTCCAACATCATACAGCACTGATCACACATCATACAGCACTGACTGTCCAACATCATACAGTACTGACTGTCCAACATCATACAGTACTGATCACACATCATACAGTACTGACTGTCCAACATCATACAGTACTGATCACACATCATACAGCACTGACTGTCCAACATCATACAGCACTGACTGTCCAACATCATACAGTACTGATCACACATCATACAGCACTGACTGTCCAACATCATACAGTACTGACTGTCCAAAATCATACAGCACTGACTGTCCAACATCATACAGCACTGACTGTCCAACATCATACAGTACTGATCACACATCATACAGCCCTGACTGTCCAACATCATACAGTACTGATCACACATCGTACAGTACTGACTGTCCAACATCAAACAGTACTGATCACACATCATACAGCACTGACTGTCCAACATCATACAGTACTGACTGTCCAAAATCATATAGCACTGACTGTCCAACATCATACAGCACTGACTGTCCAACATCATACAGTACTGATCACACATCATACAGCACTGACTGTCCAACATCATACAGTACTGACTGTCCAACATCATACAGCACTGACTGTCCAACATCATACAGTACTGATCACACATCATACAGCACTGACTGTCCAACATCATACAGCACTGACTGTCCAACATCATACAGTACTGACTGTCCAACATCATACAGCACTGACTGTCCAACATCATACAGTACTGATCACACATCATACAGCACTGACTGTCCAACATCATACAGCACTGACTGTCCAACATCATACAGTACTGATCACACATCGTACAGTACTGACTGTCCAACATCATACAGTACTAATCACACATCATACAGCACTGACTGTCCAACATCATACAGTACTGACTGTCCAACATCATACAGTACTGATCACACATCATACAGCACTGACTGTCCAACATCATACAGTACTGACTGTCCAACATCATACAGTACCGATCACACATCATACAGTACTGACTGTCCAACATCATACAGCCCTGACTGTCCAACATCATACAGTACTGATCACACATCATACAGCACTGACTGTCCAACATCATACAGTACTGACTGTCCAACATCATACAGCACTGACTGTCCAACATCATACAGTACTGATCACACATCATACAGCACTTACTGTCCAACATCATACAGCACTGACTGTCCAACATCATACAGTACTGATCACACATCGTACAGTACTGACTGTCCAACATCATACAGTACTGATCACACATCATACAGCACTGACTGTCCAACATCATACAGTACTGACTGTCCAACATCATACAGTACTGATCACACATCATACAGTACTGACTGTCCAACATCATACAGTACTGATCACACATCATACAGCACTGACTGTCCAACATCATACAGCACTGACTGTCCAACATCATACAGTACTGATCACACATCATACAGCCCTGACTGTCCAACATCATACAGTACTGATCACACATCGTACAGTACTGACTGTCCAACATCATACAGTACTGACTGTCCAACATCATACAGTACTGATCACACATCATACAGCACTGACTGTCCAACATCATACAGTACCGATCACACATCATACAGTACTGACTGTCCAACATCATACAGCCCTGACTGTCCAACATCATACAGTACTGATCACACATCGTACAGTACTGACTGTCCAACATCAAACAGTACTGACTGCCGAACATCATATGGTACTGATAATCCAATTAACTTAACATTGGACAGAACTGACTGACCAACATCAGTGGACAGCATATATTAAAATGCTCTTTTCTTGTATCTTGTTTTCCAGTATTTTTCATTTATCCTGATTTATACTGTGTGTATTGCTCATTTTGCTAATTTCATACAATTTACTATTTATTATATCAACATTCTGTATATTAGAATATCGTTACCTCTATGCCTAATTTAGTGACCAATGTCATCTTTATGGTTGGAGAATGAGGCCCGTTGTTCTGTTGTGTAGCACGTTGCTATTTCTAACCCATTCTTCATGTTGAGTGGCTTTACAGTCTCAGTTTCCCTCTGGGAGCCATAAAGTGTTATCTTATCTCATCTTAATTCTCAAACGTCCCTGTCTGCTTCTTCCACTGAAGAACATTTATCCTCTGGAGTCATTTTACATCAAAACAGTCACGTCTTAAAAGCCCTGTAATTACGGCCTTGATCCATCACTTAACTTGTGCAGCAACAATAGTGAATCCATACCTAAGAGCATTTTCAGCACGTTTAGTTGAAAGTGGGCTGCTATGCCTCTTCTTGAGGGAGAATGACAGCACTTAAACCACAATGGAGCAATGACTGAACTTGCTAATGCCTTTGTCATAGATATACATATCTAGATGTCACGTCGGGTCCAGCCAGGCACGTCAATGGCGCCACCATATTGGGGAGGTCAACATCGCTGCTGGACTGCATTCAGTGCCATTACAGAGCGGCAGTTTAAGAAAGATACTGTCCAAAATTCCACTGTTTCAGGAATATCGCTCTCAGAAAGTGGGATAGGATTATATATCAGAGGGAGCGCAGTGATCCACGCTCACGTCTGTGTGGTGTTTATGTGTAGATACGGTCGTGTGTTCAAAGAGGCCCAGAGAAGCTGCTGATGTGATGGTTTTTCCTCTGGTTTTATATTAAGCTGATTTCATTTAATCATCTATTCAGGGGGTCTGAACTCTATGTAGTAGTGATTTGTTTACAGTGATGGTTAAAGCTTTGTAGTAGTAAGTTATAGCGTTCCTTAATCCGTGTAGATAATCATAGTAGATTAACGTCTTACACGAACCTGAAATGAACATTTTATTTGCTTATTTGTTGTTCAAATTTTCCTGCTCCACCTTAAATGGTGCAGCCGTCACTTTCTGGTGCCTGAAGCTACGCCATTTAAGGGGGAACGGGCAAACTGGAAAAGAAGCTGGCGAATAGGAAGCCACTTTAGCTTCGTCCTTCCTACTGTGTTTTGGGGGCTTTGTTTCATTTTTGTGTGTATTAATATTAGAAGTGATTCATTCATTGATGGATTTGCTGATTGTGTTTTACCGGAGCGCTAAACTCACATCAGGTCCAGACTGAACACTGTCCTGCCGGTCTGGACGGCTAATTATGATGATCAGTTATTAAAGTAATAAAAGCTGCCGAGAGCGGCAGTGCAGCGTGGATTAATCTGAGTCTGAGGATTATAACAGAACAGATGTGGTGTAAATGGGTTGAGTAGTAAGGAAGTCGTGGCCGATTTAATCCTGAGACTCTTCGTCTCTCAATACGAGTTAATCTGTTCACAAGCAGATCTTGACCTCTCCAACATGGCGGACGCACAGACGTATTGCCTGGATTTTCGGGATTGGATCTCTATGGTTTTTGTAGTGCAGGAGATTCCATAAGCTCCCATTACTTGCTACATTATTTTAGCACAGGAGCTACAAGGCTAAAGAAGCAAACTTCAAATCCTAAATACCATCATTGTCTTGGTTGATTGACAAAATCTGAGCAAATGTTTGGGCTGAACCATCATTTTAAACCTTCACGACTTAATCAGAAAGGTGCCTGTCGGTCAGAACAACGTTAGCCGCCGTCCTATCACATGTGAGAACCTCTACTCTTTCATGAGGTGACACATCTGCCAACATGTGAAGGAGCTTCTGGGACAAAGGTCATCGACCTTTAACCTCAACTCTTCTGTTTCTGACATCTGTCTGGTCGCCCCCCTTCCCCCAAAATGCCTCTTTGTGCTGCTGTGTGGTTTAACACCCCCTTTCTCGCTTCCTTCGGATGTGCTAGGGGAGGTCATTCCATTACCCTGCTGACCTGCTCCATTAGCAGACCTGCTCAAAGTCCATTTTGTTTAATAAGCTCTTACTGTGGTCATTCGGTGAAAAAAGGGTTTGCACAATTTTCCCCTTTCCCCAAATGTAGTCGAGCAGCCAAGACACGGGTGATGTAGTGTAGTGGATAACATCTCTGCCTTCTATGCTGTAGACTGGGGTACAATCCCAGCCTGGGCAGCTTCCTACATTATACTAATAAGAGTCCTTGGGCAAGACTCCCAATACTGTCTTCACCAACCTGTGTAAAGAATGATAAAATTGTAGGTCACTCTGGATAAGAGTGTCACAAACTGTGGAGGCGTTAAGAAAGTCTACAGTCTACCATACAGTGTTGGACAATATAAAAGCAAGTCTTTTACAGATTATTTAATAACTCGACACAGTTTGAGGCAGTAGTGTGATGATTTAGGTAGTTGGTAGTTTTTTCAGGTATACAGCTGTAGAAGGCATGGAAAATGTAGTCAAATACAATCCCCCCCCATAAACATAGGGCAACAGTCACCAATTATTCTGTTCACACTTCCCATTTAGCTAAATTTGTCTGGCCCATTTCTGGACCACATCTTTGGTTTGTTCTGGCCCAGAATACGGCTGGGTTGTTGGCCCAGATCTGGCCCACACACTGTAAAGTGAATAGAACTAAAGGATATGGTCCAAATCTGGTCCCATTCTGGCCCAACTACATTGTTGGCCCACAACATTTACGCCAGAATTGTCCCACAAATGTAGATACAAGGCAAAACCGTATGAAGCTGTCCAGAATCTGGCCCTATTCAGGCCCACAAGCCTAGGATTTAACCAACACTCACATAGGAAAGCCAGAATTGGGCCAAAACCATCTGCTATCTGGGATTTTTAAAATTCACTAGCCTAAATCTACAGAGCCCAAAAAGGTCTGTGGTTAAAACAGAAGTTAGTCGTGTTGCGTTCCCTCGCAAATGTTTTGCATCACGATGCGAACGGTTTGCGTTCGCTTGCAAAAGCTGTGCTTTGCTTAAGCTCAGAGGTGAAGCAGCTCGTTGAATTTTCCGTTGATCTTGGGTTGAAATATAAAGACACAGCGTCTCTTCTCAAAGTCAGACATGGTCCTGCGGTTAGTGACTCAAACCGAACCCGAGAACGAGTTTCCTCGTACAGTCAAAGCTACATTTACAGACGCTGCAGAGAACAGCTGAATAAACTCCGCGCAGACTGGCGGAGCTGGGAGAACGGCTTTAACGTTCTGCGCTAAAAACAAAGCTCTACTGTAGGCCATGCTGTTGGGCACATCTGGTCCTACGTTTGCGTGAGGCAGACTCTCCAGGCCGATTAGAATCCATATTCCCGTTTAACCCAAAAACACAAAAACCAGAGTCAAAGACAAAAACAGCCCGAAGGTCAAAAGACTAGAAAAATCCAAAACCAGCAAAAGCACCAAAGGGAGATCCAGAAGAGTCAAAGAGCACAGAAAAGGGTCGAGGCAATCCAAAAACATAAACAATGAGGAGACCAGGCTTTGTAGGTAGACTGGCAACACTTCACGCTGAGTCAGTGTACTGAAGGTCCTTAAATAGTCAGGTGAAATGAGCTGCAGGTGAGTGCTCAGGGTGCACCGAGGGAGAATGTCAGTATTTGGGTGAGGATGACCTCTGGTGGTGAGGACAGGTATCACACCTGACAATTTGCTTTGTTATCTAATATTATATTTTGGGTAATTATTATATATAGGGAATGCTTACGTTTTGCGAGGGAACGCAATGTCATTAACGTTTTTTAGGGGCTCCGTGTAGTCAGAGTGCAGGTGGTGGAGATGGTGGAGAGGTCCTCACCAAATCGCCTCCCATGAGAATCTGAATGTAAGGTTTACTATAAAGGCCGAAACGTATGCTTTAGCCTCTTAGCTTCAGAGCTAAAACCAAACTTCACACCAAAGCGCGCTGGCTGGTTAGCTATATTTGGAGTAATTGGTCAAAGGGATGGTATTTTTGCTGAACTGCCGCTTTAAGTGAGCGCTGTTGGTGTTAATGTGGGGGTTTTGCTGGATAAAGTGATTGGTGAGGGCTGTGCAGCTGTGAGCCGACAGAGCAGCCGGCTGATGTAACATCATCGCTCTCGCTCTCTGTTTCCCTCCTAATACTGTCGCTGTAGTGGTGGGGGATGGGCGGCCGGCGGTGGGCGGTGTGTGTGTACAGTCTTTGAGCACATAGCTTCTCACACACACACACACACACACACACACACCCCACTCATCAGATCACTCATCTAGATGCTGCGAAACTGATTCAGTACGTCACTACAGTGTCTAGCACTGAATCGATTCAGTTATGATTCTTTACCTACCTAAGATTTCACTATGACACATTTTATTTGATTCAGAATCATATTTGAAAATATGCTAAATACACAAATGTTAACTATTTGCGTAGAAGTGGAATATATAATAAAACAACGTAAGACTGTATCGTCAAAAAATGGCAGAAGAATTTTATTTTGGGCCAAATAATTCACTTTAGTTCACATGCCTGTTTTGTTAAGTAGTAGTAGTAGTGGTAGTAATAGTAGTAGTGGTAGTGGTAGTAGTAGTAATAGTGGTAGTAGTAGTAGTAGTAGTAGTAGTGGTAGTAGTAGTGGTAGTAGTAGTAGTAGTAGTGGTAGTAGTAGTAGTAGTGGTAGTGGTAGTAGTAGTAGTGGTAGTGGTAGTAGTAGTAATAGTGGTAGTAGTAGTAGTAGTAGTAGTAGTAGTGGTAGTAGTAGTGATAGTGGTAGTAGTAGTAGTAATAGTGGTAGTGGTAGTAGTAGTAATAGTGGTAGTAGTAGTAGTAGTAGTAGTGGTAGTAGTAGTAGTAATAGTGGTAGTGGTAGTAGTAGTAATAGTGGTAGTAGTAGTAGTAGTAGTGGAAGTAGTAGTAGTAGTAGTGGTAGTAGTAGTGGTGGTGGTAGTGGTAGTAGTAGTAATAGTGGTAGTAGTAGTAGTAGTAGTAGTAGTAGTGGTAGTAGTAGTAATAGTGGTAGTAGTAGTAGTAGTAGTAGTAGTAATAGTGGTAGTAGTAGTAGTAGTAGTAGTAGTGGTAGTAGTAGTAGTAGTAGTAGTAGTAGTGGTGGTGGTAGTGGTAGTGGTAGTAGTAGTAGTAGTAGTAGTGGTAGTAGTAGTAGTAGCAGTAGTAGTAGTAGTGGTGGTGGTGGTAGTGGTAGTAGTAGTAGTGGTAGTAGTAGTGGTAGTGGTAGTAGTAGTAATAGTGGTAGCAGTAGTAGTAGTAGTAGTAGTAGTAGTAGTGGTAGTAGTAGTAGTAGTGGTGGTGGTGGTGGTGGTGGTAGTGGTAGTAGTAGTAGTGGTAGTAGTAGTGGTAGTGGTAGTAGTAGTAATAGTGGTAGTAGTAGTAGTAGTAGTAGTAGTAGTAGTAATAGTGGTAGTAGTAGTAATAGTGGTAGTAGTAGTAGTAGTGGTGGTGGTGGTGGTGGTGGTGGTGGTAGTGGTAGTAGTAGTAATAGTGGTAGTAGTAGTAGTAGTAGTAGTAGTAGTAGTGGTAGTAGTAGTAGTAATAGTGGTAGTAGTAGTAATAGTGGTAGTAGTAGTAGTAGTGGTGGTGGTGGTGGTGGTGGTGGTGGTAGTGGTAGTAGTAGTGGTAGTGGTAGTAGTAGTAATAGTGGTAGTAGTAGTAGTAGTAGTAGTAGTGGTGGTGGTGGTGGTGGTGGTAGTGGTAGTAGTAGTAGTGGTAGTAGTAGTGGTAGTGGTAGTAGTAGTAATAGTGGTAGTAGTAGTGGTAGTAGTAGTGGTAGTAGTAGTAGTAATAGTGGTAGTAGTAGTAATAGTGGTAGTAGTAGTAGTAGTGGTGGTGGTGGTGGTAGTAGTAGTAGTGGTAGTAGTAGTGGTAGTGGTAGTAGTAGTAATAGTGGTAGTAGTAGTGGTAGTAGTAGTGGTAGTAGTAGTAGTAATAGTGGTAGTAGTAGTAATAGTGGTAGTAGTAGTAGTAGTGGTGGTGGTGGTGGTAGTAGTAGTAGTGGTAGTAGTAGTGGTAGTGGTAGTAGTAGTAATAGTGGTAGTAGTAGTGGTAGTAGTAGTAGTAATAGTGGTAGTAGTAGTAATAGTGGTAGTAGTAGTGGTAGTAGTAGTGGTAGTAGTAGTAGTAATAGTGGTAGTAGTAGTAGTAGTGGTGGTGGTGGTGGTAGTGGTAGTAGTAGTAATAGTGGTACATACAAAACTCTGTGCTTCGGTAGGTGACATGAAAACACTGGATAACAATTTTTAAATTGGATTTAAGAAAAATGGAACTCATCATAAACATAAATCTTTCAACTTCAATTTGAAATAACTCATAACGAAATGCGTTGGACGTCCGTGTGCCACCGATGTGGAGCCGCTACAGATCTAAACATTCCAGAACATTCCACAGATGCTCGATCGGATTGAGATCTACCAGCGCCGCTCTGTAGGCGACCCTGCCCGTCTGCAGGGACAGCAGAGGAGGGGAAAGTTCAGCTCCTCACTGCTGGGCTTTAGTTACATTTAGGGATCATATGCCTTCAAAGAGGGGGGCAGTTATTGTGGTTGGGCTGCCCACCGCTCCGGGCAAGTGTGCTCACTGCCCCCTAGTGTGTGTGTGCTCACTAGAGTGTATGTGGTGTTTCACTTCATGGATGGGTTAAATGCGGAGGTGAAATTTCCCCGTTGTGGGACTAATAAGGGTCTCTTAAGCTGAAGTCAGATATTCTTGTTAGAATTTTCCCGTTCCACCTTAAACACACCATTTAAGGTGGAACGGGAAATGTAGCTGCCAAGACGTCAGCACAACTAGTGATTTTTATCCTTGTTATGAATAAAAGAACCAAAATCCACTGAAACCACATTAAACTAAGATAATATGATGGTCATCGTGATTTATTAACAGAGAAAATTCCCACATCTGTGGGTTTCTCTGGTCTCTTGTTCTCCGTCTCCCCGGTTTCTCTGTTTTTCTCGTATCTCTCTGTTTGGAGTCTCTGAAAAACCTCAGAGGGTCATATAGCCCCAACACTTCACCCCAGCCCTCTATCTCAACAGGAATCGGGACGCCCTACACCTAGACGTGAACACAAAACAGAGGGGTAGGGCTCAGTGGTAGGGGCGAGGAGTGAAATGGGACGGGGCCGAAGTCACTCGGGCCTTCTTGTACGCCCTGTTTTCCTGTGTCCAACACGTCAGCTGCACCTTTGTTATGAGATAATCAGCATTACTGGCTTAATCTGTGAGCGGTCATAATGTTTTGGCTCATCACTGCACAGGGAAAGGGAAGAATAATACAAGATTTCCTTCCAGCAGTTATAACAGGCAGATTTGTACATAATTATCAGTTAAAGGAATAAAATATATTACATACATGGTGTTGATTCTGATTCAAAACACTCTGATTTGTGTGGAAATGAACACATTCTGCTGTTTTTTTGCACTGTTTTTAATGTAAAGAGCTCTGGGGTGTGTGGTATGTTGAGGGTGAGAGAGTTCAACTCTCTCTCTCTCTCTCTCTCTCTGTCTGTCGGTCTCTCTGTCTGTCTCTCTGACTGTCTCTCTGGGCGGTGTAGCATAGCGTAGCCCTTCCTCCACAGCACCATATTACCGCCATGCTCAGCACTGTCTAGAAAGGTCATGTGACCCTCATCAGTCTGGCGTGGGGGGGGTTGAACCTGTTCTTTGTTAGGAGGTCAGAGCCAGCACCACGGCAGGAAGCTAAACCACCATAAACCTGCTAAGAGACGCGCATGCCGAGTGAACTCCAGGTTTTAGATGGAGTGCTGAAGTGACTTTGAGTAGACTCGGCACTTAGGACGGCCCACCTTACTCCTTTTTAAAGGACTCGTATTATGGAAAACAGAATCGTCATCATTTTTTGGGAATAAAAAGTCTGATGTAATAAGTAAACATGGCTAGAGTTTCATTCCCAGTCTATACGCTGGTAGAAATGAAGGTTCTGTTCAGGAACATTTCTCGTCCATCAAGGTATCAACAGTGTAGATGTTCCCTCAGAGCTTCTACAGTGGGTTTAAGGTCTGATTGTAGAGCTTAAATCAGTTCCTCCAGGTGAAAAGTTGGTATTTGTTCCTTTTCATAACCGAATGTTTTAAAACAGAGCAGTAGAGTAAAAGCCTGGAGGCGAGGCGAGGCAGGGCGTGTGGAGTCAGTCCAGCTTAGAACATATCTCAATGGATTATGGTTCAGTGATGTTCCCTTGAGGGTTCCGCCCCAGTGACAAGAGCGGAACCGCCCCAGCGACAGTCTAGTACCTTTTTTCTGAGAGGGTACGGTCCAAATATTAACTGCTCATTTTAAATGAGCTGTTTTTGTGATGTCACCAAAGCCAATGCATTTACATACATCCACCTATTGAGCCTTCAGCAGTTTAGCCCCGCCCACTCAAACTGAAGTTACAAGTGTTTCAGCCCAGGCTTTTTGAATGAGGTGCAACACAGGGCAGCCAATCAGAGCAAGCCTCATTTGCATATTTTGGTCTTAAAGGCACGGTAGCACGGTAGGAAAGGGCTGGAAATGGTTAAACACACTGACATATATGAAAGCACCATGTATTCTGTGTGTGTGAGTGTGTGTGAGGGTGTGTGAGTGTGTGTGAGTGTGTGTGTTTCTCACTGTGTTTCTCAGGGCTAATCTCACACTGCAATGATGCAAGACTACGCAACCTGAACAAAAAAAGCTCCCAGCATAGAGACAGGGAACACACCCAAAACGACCTCTGAAGCGATGAGCCTGGCGTTCACGTTAGCGTTACTCAACCGGACGGGAAATTCCGTTCAGTTCCTTTATGGTGAAAAACATCACGGCTGTGATTTGGTTGGTGAATAACCCACGACCTTCAGTGTTCTGCTGCTTTATGTAAAAGGTCTGCAAAATAAAGCACAAGCATAAAGCAAAGAATCACGGAACATGTATGCATGTGTGTGTGTGTGTGTGTGTGTGTGTGTGTGTGTGTGTGTATCAGATGTGCTTTAATATTGGAAATTCCCTCTGCCGAAAAAAGTAGGGCCCTTTTGCCTTTCAGTTAGAGAGCATGGGTCAAACACAAGGCCCGCAGCACAGTCCTACTGGGCCTGCAAAACTATTTTAGCCCATTTCTATAATGGTGTTTTAGGGCCACTGTTAAAATTTTAAATTAAAATTAAAATAGTAGCCTTTGAGAATAAAGTTGTAATATTTTGTGACAGAAGAACAGCTGAACAACCTGGAATCAGCCAGAAATGAACCCAACACCATTCGCCAAACTAAACGGGCTGTAAGAAGCTTTACAGACCGGCTGGAACAAAACAACATTAATACTGATCTGGACAAACTGACCAAACTGAGCTGAACCTGATATTGGCTCAGTTTTACGGCTCAGTCTGATTTGGTCCGACTCTGAAGATCAGACCACACGTTTGGCGAATGGTATTCGGTATGGTCACACATTTCCGACCAAATCACAGCTGCGATGTTATTTCGCGATAACACGCCCCCTTTCATGTTCTACTGTTTAAATAAATAAGCTGTACAGTGAGGAAATTTCAGACGATGCCTTCAAAACTACAAGGATTCTGAAAATGTGCTAAAGACAGAAAATGTGCTATATAGAACCTTTTTGAAAACAGTTCTAAGTAGCACTCAAAAGGGTTCTTCTATTGTTATGATGTCAAGCTTGTAACAGTAAAGGAACCCTTTTGGGTGCTGTATACAGCCCTTTTCAGAAAGGTTCTATATAGAACCATGCACAGCACTTTCTCCATCACTCCAAAGATTGATGAAGAATCCAAAGCACCCTTTCAAAGAACCCTTTAACCACTCCGAGGGTTCTTTGAGTGTTTATAGTGCCATATAGCACCGTGTTCTTTACTGAAGAACCATTGAAGCACCGTCTCTTTTTAAGTGGAGCACCAAAAACAGATCACACTCCTGTAAACGATTTTGGTACAACATGGTTAAGCAGTCGAGTGGCAATTGCAGCAGAATGTCTTGGCAAAATTTGGATTTCAGGCCTTATGTTGAAAATCTCAGTCACTTTGGTTCAGATAATTCGTCTCCTAGAAGACATGCAAGTGAAGCAGTGCCTGTGTTTTTGTCAGTGTGTTTATATCTGAGTGAATACGGGACCCAGAGGAATGTGTCACTCTAATGCAGGGCTGTAATGATGTCAACTTGTTATTTACTTTCCCAATGTGAATGACTGAGCAGGGCCAAAGGGGGAATTAAATCAGCCTCCGAGTGACCGTGCAGGCGCAAAATAGAGCCGTGAGTGGGGGAAGGGAGGAATCCAGTAAGTGTTGCGTCACGCCACGACTTACACCACCGCGCTGCCTTCCCTTCAGAGCAACCCTGATCCTGAAAGACTTCAGCAGAGATTCTGCGATGGACTGTTAAAGTACTGCACAGGTTTTAATCCCATGGTTCATGCTGACTGTATGTTTTATGAATGCTGTTTTTAGGTCACTGGCTATAAAAAGGCTGCAATATGTCAGTTTTGGAGAGCTTGGTTTCAGTATGTGACACAGAAATGTACTCGCGTTATATTAAAATGCTCATATCCTGCATTTTTACTGGATTTCAGTTTTTTTTTCTCAGAAGCCCACTTCTGACACCATTGTGGTTATTCGTACCTAAAACAGTCATAATTCATTTTCACGTGATAATGTTCCAACCTTTCTTTATCTCTTAAGATTTAAACAGGTTGTTTTTGTTACTAAATCATACTTTCCATACTTTTTGAAATGTACAGTTAAAGTATAGAAATGCTATTCACTACCAGCCCATACAGTCTATTGTAAATGGTTTCTTTTTGTGATCTCATGAAAGGCACAAATCCACCTAAATATATTCAGCCTGCTGCAGTTTAGCCCCGCCCCTTCAGGCTGAAGTTATAAGGTATGTTTCGGCCCAGACTCCTTTTTGAATGAGGATCGATAAGGATAGCCAATCGGAACAGAGCTCATTTACATACGTCGATCGGCATAACATTATGACCACCTCCTTGTTTCTACGCTCACTGTCCACTTTATCAGCTCCACTGACCGTATAGCTGCTCTCTGTAGTTCTACAGTTACAGACTGTAGTCCATCTGTTTCTCTGATACTCTGTTACCCTGTTCTTCAGTGGTCAGGACCCCCATGGACCCTCACAGAGCAGGTACTATTTGGGTGGTGGGTCATTCTCAGCACTGAAGTAACACCGACGTGGTGGTGGGGTGTTAGTTTGTGTTGTGCTGGTACGAGTGGATCAGACGCAGCAGTGCTGCTGGAGATTTTAAACACTGTGTCCACTCACTGTCCACTCTATTAGACACTCCTACCTCGCCGGTCCACCTTGTAGATGTAAAGTCAGAGACGACAGCTCATCTGCTGCTGCACAGTTTGTGTTGGTCATCCTCTAGTCCTTCATCAGTGATCACAGGACGCTGCCCACAGGACGCTGCCCACAGGACGCTGCCCACAGGACGCTGCCCACAGGACACTGTTGACTGGATATTTTTGGTTTGTGGACTATTCTCAGTCCAGCAGCACTGCTGTTTTTGATCCACTCCACTTGGTGTATTTATATTTGTTTCTTTCAAATAAAACTGCTTTGGATGCCTTAGTGAACCTTCTCTGAGTGCAGCCAAAACGGGCCTAAATGTTATTTTACGGCCGAAAGACATTTGTCTTATATTTGTGTCTCTTCCACATCTGCAAGCATCAGACACTGTAAATATTGCAAGCTGCCCTGCTAAAAAATCAGAGAAACCATTAAATGAACCATTGGTTCCTGGTGGTGTCCAATGGTCACAAATGATATTCTGCATTTTCCTGATGGGTTGTTATTACAGTATAAAGAATTATAATGGTTTTCCAGCTTTTCCAGGACTGATTCCAAAGGCATTTGTTGGGATCCAAAGGCATCCTGCAGAAAACTGGTGATGTCAGGTGGTAACCATTAAGCTAATTCCCGTAAAAAAGCTAAACCATCAAGTTTTAACCCTAATGGTTCAAATGGTCTTTTTCAGCAGGGTACTAATACTATCAGTTTTAGCTTGTGGGCCGACACCTGAAGCCGCCGGCCGAGCGAGGACTGCCGTAGGCGGTGCACGTGGCCAGTCTCCATGCTAGGCTGATGGCTAATGGCTGACGACTAGCCCCAAGAGACTGGCTTTTCCTTCCGCTCTCTCTTCCCCGTTAAGTCATTAACTCATCATAGTCTGTAGTCGCTCCTTTGACAATAAACTGGACCGACTGACCTCAGGCTGTAACTCACTACACGAGAGCTGAGGGAATCAGTGTGTTTTTTGCGCTGTTTGTACGTTTTGTTATCTGCATAACAGTATAACACTAATAAGAAGACAGTTAGCTTAATGGTTGGTGTTATATATATCACTAGTTTAATGTAGGATGCCTTTATATCCCATTAGGAAAGCATGAAAGGCATCTGGAGTGCGTCTACAACACCTTTTAAACCTTTAGAGTCCTTTACTCTATTATATGAACCCATTAGCACAAAGACCGAACACCATCCGTGACTGCTGGAGACCACCAGGAGCCTCCAGACTCTTTCAGTGTTTTCTATGTTTTTCCTGAGCAGGGAAGCTTGACTTTGGGCTTCAGTTATCTGGCTAAACTGAGAAAGCTTGCTTTGTGAAACCCCCCAGATCCCCACAGTCCTCAACCTGCGTGCTAAAGTGTTGCTTACATTTCATGAATAAGTGGGTTCAAGGCGTCACTTTAACAACCAGCATCAAAAGCCACCAAGAGCCACAGGACTCCGTATAAACTAGGCCGTCAGACCCTAAAATGGCGGTTCTTGTTGTTGTTATTGTTATTGTTGTTGTTGTTTGTTGGTCCTCGTCACTTTCCCTCTCGCTCACTTCCTCATGGCGGGTCAGCCCTCAGGCCCCGCCCCTTCCTCCCTCTCCTCGTGAACGCGCTCGGCACCGTGCGCGCGACCAGCGAGTGAACGCGACCTTAACATTCGCGCCGTTTCTTTTTTATTTTCTTTCTTCGTCGCCGCAACAAACAAACAAACAAACAAGCAAAACAACAACAACAGTAAACAGGATGGGCGGGAAGGAGCGGTGAACGAGGAAGAAACCGGGGCTCGCGCGGACTGACGGGTAAGAACACGCACGCGTTTCATTGATTCGTTTACACTCTCTCTCTCTCTCTCTCTCTCTCTCTCTCTCTCTCTCTAACACTCTCTCTCTCTCTCTGTCTCTCTTTCTATCTCTCTTTCTATCTCCTCTTCCTCTCTTTCTTTCTCTCTCTCTCTCTTTCTATCTCCCTCTTTCTATCTCCTCTCTCTCTCTCTCTCTCTCTCTCTCTCTCTCTTTCTATCTCCTCTCTCTCTTTCTCTCTCTCTCTCTATCTCCTCTCTCTCTCTCTATCTCCTCTCTCTCTCTCTCTCTCTCTCTCTCTCTCTAACACTCTCTCTCTCTCTCTCTGTCTCTCTTTCTATCTCTCTTTCTATCTCCTCTCTCTCTCTTTCTATCTCCTCTCTCTCTCTCTTTCTATCTCTCTCTTTCTCTCTCTCTCTCTCTCTCTCTCTCTCTCTCTTTCTCTCTCTCTCTCTCTCTCTCTCTCTTTCTATCTCCCTCTTTCTATCTCCTCTCTCTCTCTCTCTTTCTCTCTCCCTCTCTCTCTCTCTCTCTCTCTCTCTCTCTCTCTTTCTATCTCCTCTCTCTCTTTCTCTCTCTCTCTATCTCCTCTCTCTCTCTCTCTATCTCCTCTCTCTCTCTCTTTCTATCTCCTCCCTCTCTCTCTTTCTCTCTCTCTCTCTCTCTCTCTCTCTCTCTCTCTCTCTTTCTATCTCCCTCTTTCTATCTCCTCTCTCTCTCTCTCTCTCTCTCTTTCTCTCTCTCTCTCTCTCTCTCTCTCTCTCTCTCTCTCTCTTTCTATCTCCTCTCTCTCTTTCTCTCTCTCTCTCTCTCTATCTCCCCTCTCTCTCTCTCTTTCTATCTCCTCCCTCTCTCTCACTCTCTCTCTTTCTATCTCCTCCCTCTCTCTCACTCTCTCTCTCTCTTTCTATCTCCTCTCTCTCTCTCTTTCTATCTCCTCTCTCTCTCTCTCTCTCTCTCTCTCTCTCTTTCTATCTCCTCTCTCTCTTTCTCTCTCTCTCTCTCTCTCTCTCTCTCTCTCTCCCTCCTCTTTCTCTCTCTCACCTCTCTCTCTCTCTGTCTCTCTCTGTCTCTCTCTTTCTTTCTCTCTCTCTCTCTCTCTCTCTCTCTATCTCCCTCTTTCTATCTCCTCTCTCTCTCTCTCTCTCTCTCTCTCTCTTTCTCTCTCCTCTTTCTCTCTCTCTCCTCTCTCTCTCTGTCTCTCTCTCTTTCTCTCTGTCTCTCTCTCTCCTCTCTCTGTCTCTCTCTCTCACACACTCTCTCCTCTCTCTTTCTCTCTCTCTCTCTCTGTCTCTCTCTCACACTCTCTCTCTCTCCCTCTCTCTCTCTCTCCTCTCTCTCCTCTCTCTCACTCTCACACTCTCTCTCTCCCTCTCTCTCTCCTCTCTCTCTCTCTCTCTGTCTCTCTCTCTCTCTGTCTCTCTCTCTCTCTCCTCTCTCTCTCTCTCCCTCCCTCCCTCTCTCTCTCTCTCTCTCTCTCTCTCTCTCTCTCTCTCTCTCTCTGTCACACTCTCTCTCTCCCCTCTCTCTCTCTCTCCCCTCTCTCTCTCTCTCTCTCTCTCTCTCTCTGTCTCTGTCTCTCCCACCCCTGAGTTCTTTGATCTTTATCACTTTAATACTGTAAGGAGCCGTGCGTTATACCTGCACGATTATGTGATGAAGATGGCGATGATGAAGATGAAGGTACCCTTTAGTGTATACAGGGTCCTGAGTGAGTGTGGGAGAGGTGGTTAATAAAGTGGCACCTAACATCGATTAGAACCTGATCAATCACCCATTAAAGAGGATCTTCAGCTCGACTGATAACACAGCGGTGGAGCTGTGAGCTCCTTCAGAGAGGTTTGTTGACTGTAGAGAAACTTACGGACTCTTTACAGGTTCTCCTTGCAGTGGTGGTGATAGGAACCAGGGGTTGCCATGACTACCACACAGACATAGACGTTTTATTTACCATCCAACAGTGTCTGAGTTAAGAGCCGGGCGATATGGCCAAAAACGTCACGATAAACGAAATTCATATCGTTCGTTATCGAGACGCATCACGATAAATGTAGAAACGGTGGAACGTTTCACCAGTCGGTCATGGGACAGTGGGAGAAGAATTTATTGTATGGTAGTAGCTTGAGGGGTGAACCGCACAAGTTAAACGTATCAGGAAACCAGCTGGAGTGATTATAAACGCTGATCAGTCAGATCATCTCCAGATTATCGATGTCCGTCTTAAATCTCTCTCTTTGACGTTTCGTAGCTACTAGCTGGGTGAGACTGTCGTCTGTGTTGCTATGGTGACCAGCCGTCTGCGCTGATCTTCAGGGTTAAAGGGTGAATCAGCAGTTCTACATTAACTCCAGCGTTTGAGACCATTTACTGTTAAACTGTGTTGAAGGATCAGCAGAGCTTTATTTTACTGTAGAGGAGGATTATTTTATTATTACCTGCTGATCTGATTCAGCTGTGGAGCCACGACAGGGCAGTGAAAGAGCCACATGCTGCAGGAACGAGGAGACAACCTCATGTTTAATACTCTTGATTTTGGAAGAAACTTTGGATATGCATCCACAAACTTTTGGCCACACGGTGTATATTTGTATGTGGACGTAACTATAGTAACGCGCGGCCAACATCAGAAACGAAGGTCCTGCGGCGGCCGCCCTGGCGCTGGCTTGCCTTCACAGGCCGGTGGTTGACGTGTCTGATGGGAAGGCTGCTCTCTTGGCCTTGTTCTCATGGGCTGAGGGCCAGCTGGCTGGCAACTCGCCGCCTTTGTAGCCCGTTTTCTGGGCCGTGTGGACCCAGCGAGCAGTGGTGGTCGCGGGTCCTGTTGTGTCTGGCTGCTCACGACTTTCAGATGTTTTGCTTGAAGGTCATGACGAGCTGACTCAGCGTTCTCAAGCAGCGGCGGTCTAATCAGCTTGTTTGAGAGTAATAGTAGGCGAGTTACCCGGTACCAGTAACAGGCTTGGAGTCTTCTAGAAGCTCTGAATGGTCACATACAGCACACCAACCAGACGTTTCGGTTTGCTGCTGTCTGTTGGGTCGGTGAGCTCTGGCCTCTAGGCCAGAAACACCCTGAACGCTCAGTCAACACACTGCAAACGCTCGGTCCTTCTGTACAAACTCGCCGCGCGTTCTTACCTTGCTGTGGAGGTTAAAACACTCAGCACTGAAGGGGGCGATAGAGTGCGGATCAGAGAGGATCTACTGTTATTCCAGCAGCCTCAACGGCCAAATGTGGACGGTGGAGGAGCGCCAGCTGCTTTGCCTCTTCTCTTGGACTGGAAATCGATAATTAATCATATTTTTATGTCGTCTTTACGTGAGACGTAAGTGGTCGTCCGCTGTGGCAGTTGAGAAGCAAGCTGGCGGTACAAGACCGCTTGGTCAGGCCTGGCTGTCGTTATAGCGCCCCCTGCTGCGACACCTTTTTGAATGCAACTACGCGTGAACCTCCATCTGAGGACCAGAGACACCCACAGATGTGAGAATCTTCTCTGTTAATAAATCACGATAACCATCACATTATCTCAGTTTAATGTGGTTTCAGTGGATTTTGGTCGTCACTAGTTGTCCTGATGTCTTGGTAGCTAGCTAGTTAAATTTCCCCTTCCACCTTAAAAGGTGCCATAGTTACATTCTGGCGACCATTTAAGGTGGAACGGGAAAATTCAAACGAGAATCTGGAGAATCTCTGACTTCAGCTTCGCATCACTGAAGAATTAGTGGGGGTGATAATAAATAACTGCCCCCCTCTTTGAAGGCGTCTGATCCCTAAATGTAACTAAAGCCCAGCAGTGAGGAGCTGAACTTTCCCCTCCTCTGCTGTCCCTGCAAAGGGTTCTTTGAGTGTTCATGGTTCAATGTAGATCCTTTTCCGTTGAAGAGTGTGTAGTCTACATCATCTAAAGTTCACGTTTTTTCTGCCAAAATGGTGGTTCTAAATAAAAGGGTTCTCTGTAGCACCTTTTTGGTGCTATGTAGAACCATCTTCAGCATGTTCTCCATCAATCTGAAGAACCATTTCAAGATGCAACAAACCCTAATCATGCAACGTACTGATTAATGCGAGAGTTCCTGGTTCTATAGAACTGTTTTCTTTATTAAAGAACCCTTGAAGCACCATCTGTATGTGCAGTCCAGCTAACTGGACAGTAGTTGTGCACTAAGCTGTGTCGAAGTGTCTTTTATGTAGATGTTTCAAGTTAAAATGAACAACAACGTGGAACTTTCGCGGCTCAGACTCACGGTTCTCGGCATCGGGCCAAGGAGTCCATGAGGACGACGTTGCTGAGGCTGCAGAAACAGGATGGATGGGTTTCCGATTTTGTCCTTAGTGTTCTAGATTGTTTGTGTCCTGTGGCCAGACCAGCGTTCTCGCTCTGAATCTCGGAGGCTCTCGCGGTTCAGCTGAGATTCTGAGAGCGAGCGTCGTCTGTCGTGGGCTGGAAAACCCCTCGGCAACTCTCACCACAAGCTTCCGCTACGCTGAAGCTTCCGGCGGTGCAGGCGGGCAGATCCGCCGACCTGCTGAGCTCGTCCCATCACTGCGTTTGTAACTACAGAAATAAATGTTATATCGCTGCTGTCAGAAGAAAACCTCGTATCTCCAAAATAGGAACTTTACAGGAGAAGGAAAGAACCTACTTTACTTTTAATGGGAGTCAATGGAACCAGACGTCTTTCCAAGTCTTTTCGGGCCGTTTCTTTTGGTCCAATCATCATGAAATTTACACACGATGTAAAAAACAACAGGAATTTTCAAAATGTGTAAAAAACTGAAAAACAAAAATAGAGATACAAGGTTTTCTCCTGACAGCGGCGATATTTTTATTATTATTATTATTATTTATTATATTTAGAGTTTTATAAATAAATAAAGAAAACACCCTCGGTCAGACTGTGTGTTGATTTTCTACGTGAAAATAAGGAGGGAGCCAAATAAACGTCATTATTCTGCACAATTTCCGTTTGACGAATGGGGAAAAGGTGCCTTGACTTTTGCACAGGACACAGTTTGTGTTTTGTTCTGTTTCCCAGTTGAAACGATGGTTCCTCGAGGGTTCTTCAGTGAAGAAAATGGCTTCAACAACCATTTCACCATGCGTAGGGTTCTTCGAGAGGTCCTGGTTCTATACAGAACCGTTTTTTAAAGTGTAGAACCCTTCCAGTGTTTTGTTCTTAGTTTTCTATGATCATCATTTGTCATTTGTGGGGAAAATATTGTTTTATTTATGTAAATATTTTGTTTGCGCTGTAGGGCGTTAGGCCGGGGGTCGTGGTGAAGTGCGGTCCTGTGTGTGTGAACCCGGTTCTGTAATGACCTTCAGTCTTGTGGTTGTGGTGACACAGATGTTTGATAATGAGGAAGTTATAATGCCGAGGTTTCTGGAATTTGAGTCAGCAGTTCTTCACCTTTCACATCTCGCTGCAGTTCAGTGTCTGTCTGACGCACTGCTGCAGCACGCCGTGGACTTCTGCACTCGCTGGCCGCTTTATTGGAAACACCTCCCTTGTGCTTCCACTCGCTGGCCGCTTTATTGGAAACGCCTCCCTTGTGCTCACTGCCTCTCTTTATCCCTTTAAATTAAACAGGCTGTCCGTGTTCCCGTATTGTGCAGGGCTGAAACACTTCCTCATGAGTGGGCGGGGCTAAACTGTACACTGCTGCTGTTTTTGTGACATCACAAAAACAGTGAACTCAAAGGAGCTTGTGTTTGCGGTTTAGTGTCTGTATGTGGGCTTTGTGGACCTCTGACCTCTCCCGTTCAAAAAAAAGAAAAGAAAGGCGGGAAAAGTTCAGTCTTCCTTGATTTGAGCCCTTTAAAGCCGTTATTCTGGGTTTCAGTGCGAGTGTCTGCGGAGGAACCGCGGTTCTGCTGAGCCAAAGCTTTTGTTGAAGTTACGAGGTCGTGACCTTATTATTACAGCTATAAACCGAAGTTTGTCTTCACGGCACTCGAGGAAGCTTTGGTTTGGGTCCAGAAGGTGCGGATGATCCCAGCGCAGGAAACACCCCCTCCGCCCACACCGTCGCTGGTTATGTAAAACTGGATCCCTGAACTTCAGGCCTGAAGCGAGTCTCAGTTTAGAGTATGTGCTGTTCTCTGGCCCCACGTTAAGCGAGAGCGAGGGAGGCAGCAGGGGATTCACACTGAGAGCTGTAAATCATTAGGAGCTGACTGGGTTAATGTTTGAGAGAGAGAGAGAGAGACAGAGGGAGAGAGAGAGACAGGGGAGAGAGGGAGAGACAGAGGGAGAGAGAGAGAGGGAGAGACAGAGGGGGAGAGAGGGAGAGACAGAGGGAGAGACAGAGGGGGAGAGAGAGAGAGACAGGGGAGAGAGAGAGGGGGAGAGAGAGAGGGAGAGACGGGGGAGAGAGAGAGAGAGACAGACAGAGGGAGAGACAGAGGGAGAGACAGAGGGAGAGACAGAGAGAGACAGACAGAGGGAGAGAGAGGGAGAGAGAGAGAGGGAGAGACAGAGGGGGAGAGAGGGAGAGAGAGAGAGGGAGAGACAGAGGGGGAGAGAGGGAGAGACAGAGGGGGAGAGAGAGAGAGAGACAGGGGAGAGAGAGAGACGGGAGAGAGAGAGACAGACAGACGGAG